>NW_027316500.1:5390647-5500647 GCF_026437365.1 Eucyclogobius newberryi | reverse complement strand
CTCTCCTCCTCTCTGCCTCCCTCCCCTCCTCTCTGCCTCCCTCCCCTCCTCTCTGCCTCTCTGCCTCTCTCCCCTTCTCTCTGCCTCTCTCTCCTTCTCTCTGCCTCCCTCTCCTCCTCTCTGCCTCCCTCCCCTCCTCTCTGCCTCCCTCCCCTCCTCTCTGCCTCTCTCTCCTCCTCTCTGCCTCCCTCTCCTTCTCTCTGCCTCGCTCTCCTCCTCTCTGCCTCCCTCCCCTCCTCTCTGCCCCTCTCTCCTCCTCTCTGCCTCCCTCTCCTTCTCTCTGCCTCTCTCTCCTCCTCTCTGCCTCCCTCTCCTTCTCTCTGCCTCGCTCTCCTCCTCTCTGCCTCCCTCCCCTCCTCTCTGCCCCTCTCTCCTCCTCTCTGCCTCCCTCTCCTTCTCTCTGCCTCTCTCTCCTCCTCTCTGCCTCCCTCTCCTTCTCTCTGCCTCGCTCTCCTCCTCTCTGCCTCCCTCCCCTCCTCTCTGCCCCTCTCTCCTCCTCTCTGCCTCCCTCTCCTTCTCTCTGCCTCTCTCTCCTTCTCTCTGCCTCCCTCCCCTCCTCTCTGCCCCTCTCTCCTCCTCTCTGCCTCCCTCTCACGGGTTTTCCACGGCTCCAACTCCAGATCTGTGGCATTTCCCCAAACCGCACGTAGCATTTTCCTCATCGTGTTTCCTCTGCTGTTGTGGAGCTGGATCAGTGACGCGCGCAGAGGAGAAGCGAGCGCTGCCGCTTCTGCCGCTTCTGCCGCTTCTGCCGCTTCTGCCGCTCCTGCCGCTCCTGCCGCTCCTGCCGCTTCCTCCGCTGCACATTTGGGGACAAAAACAAGTGCCTCGGGCCGTTACTGAGCTGAAGATCGCTGGAGCAGCGTGAGTTCATGGTCGACAACGTGCACGATGGAGAAGAGCCCAAAAGGAGCGCTGTTGCTCCTGGTCTTTGCGCTTGTAGTGAGCGGCGCGAGCGCAAAGAAAGCCCGGCAGCCGCGCTGTCCGCACTCGTGTACGTGCACCAAAGATAACGCGCTGTGTGAGAGCGCGGGGCTCATACCGCGCAGCTTTCCCCCTGATGTCATTTCACTGTAAGTCTATCATTTCTTCTGTCAAGCTTCTTCCTCTTTTTTGCCGCATCGCCTCAAGACCGCGCTCTGTTTGCGCTTTTGCAGATCGTTCGTCAAGTCCAAATTTACAGAAATCCCGAAAGAGAGCTTTATCCACACGCCTGCCCTGCACCTCCTGTGAGTATTTGTGATGTGTCACAGTTTGGTCCGCGACTGCCATATTTGTGTCATTTGAACAATAAAGCCGCTTCACACCGGAGGGTTTCCCAGGTGCGGTGCGGGAATCCCTGCTTCCAGCGCAGGGATCCCCTCATCCCCTCATCCCCTCATCCTCTCATCCCCTCATCCCCTCATCCCCTCATCCTCTCATCCCCTCATCCTCTCATCCCCTCATCCCCTCATCCCCTCATCCTCTCATCCCCTCATCCCCTCATCCCCTCATCCCCTCATCCTCTCATCCCCTCATCCCCTCATCCCCTCATCCCCTCATCCTCTCATCCTCTCATCCCCTCATCCCCTCATCCCCTCATCCTCTCATCCTCTCATCCCCTCATCCTCTCATCCCCTCATCCCCTCATCCCCTCATCCTCTCATCCCCTCATCCCCTCATCCCCTCATCCTCTCATCCCCTCATCCTCTCATCCCCTCATCCCCTCATCCCCTCATCCTCTCATCCCCTCATCCCCTCATCCCCTCATCCTCTCATCCCCTCATCCTCTCATCCCCTCATCCCCTCATCCTCTCATCCCCTCATCCCCTCATCCCCTCATCCTCTCATCCCCTCATCCTCTCATCCCCTCATCCCCTCATCCCCTCATCCTCTCATCCCCTCATCCCCTCATCCCCTCATCCTCTCATCCCCTCATCCCCTCATCCCCTCATCCTCTCATCCCCTCATCCTCTCATCCCCTCATCCCCTCATCCCCTCATCCTCTCATCCCCTCATCCCCTCATCCCCTCATCCTCTCATCCCCTCATCCTCTCATCCCCTCATCCCCTCATCCCCTCATCCTCTCATCCCCTCATCCTCTCATCCCCTCATCCCCTCATCCCCTCATCCTCTCATCCCCTCATCCTCTCTGCCTCATGTGCCTCATGTGCCTCTGAACATGTGTGAAGCACCTTCTCATCTATTCTCCTGCACACTGCCAGTCTGAGGATGAAGCTGTGAAGTCTGCTCATGTTCTAGTCACATGAGCTCCAATAATTCTGTAGCTTCTAGTTCAGACAGAGGGAACCACATGCTCCACTTCAGCAGAGAACAGACAGAAAAGAGGCTCATTGTGATGAATAGAACAAGACGTCACATCAGGGCCAAGATCAGCCTCCAACATAGGCCGATACTGTCTTGTTTGATGTCTTTCTGCACATAATTATCGGCAGAGTTCATTGGTAATTGGCAGTGTTGGGTTGCGTTACTTACATTATACATTACCTCGTTACTGCCCTGGAAAACTAACACGTTACATTACTGCGCTATCCATCCATTTTCTACCGCTTGTTCCCTTTCGGGAACAAGGACTGGAGCCTATCCCAGTGACTTTGGGCCTTAGGCGGGGTACACCCTGGACAGTGGCCAACTTGTCGCAGGGCCAACACAGAGACATAGACATTACAGACAGTTCACTCTCACATTCATTCACTAGGGCCAATTTAGAGTCACCACTCTTGCCTAACACATGCATGTCTTTGGACAACTAATTTATTATAAATGCAGAATAGAACTGTTATTAATATATGCCATTTGAGTATGACTTTTTCACATTTAAACATTTAAATCATATGATTCTACCTTTTTGCATTCAATTCATGATACAAACGACATAAACTATATTCACTACATGTATACCATTTGTTTATATATATGAAATACCCCATTAAAGAGGATAGATTATACAGTTATAGTAAAAGGACACATTAATGCTATACAAAACAATATGAAAAACACATTACTCAAGCATTATCATATACATGTATTCATTTATTTAAAAAAGGATGTATTGTAAAACATGAAAATTCAAAGGAAGAGAATGGACTTGTTTCTATTATTAAGGCGAGTCACTGCATTTCTTTCATCATGTCATGTTTTCATGTAGGAAAGACAAAATTGCACATCCAAACCTGGAAAAAGAGCGTGATTTAAATGTCCTGCTTCATTTTGTTGACTTACATAAAACATACAGAGGGGATTTTGGGGGATTTGATTTGGTTTCACTCCCCTCGTGTGGTGAAATGACATGTGTGTTTCTGAAGCACAGAGGGTGTGATTATCTTTGGGAGAACACGATGGTGACTTTAGGTTCCTCTGTCCCGCGCAGGCTCTTCACGGCCAACGAGCTGGAGTTCATAGACGAGGACGCCTTCTTCGGCCTGCCGCACCTGGAGTACCTGTGAGCGCGATGCAGGATGGTCTGGTTTTGTTCTTTTTCCTGTAATATTTCAATTTGTAACTATGATTTTCAGATTCATAGAAAACAACCAAATCAAAGCGATTTCCCCGTCAGCGTTCAGGGGCCTCAAGACTCTGGTGCACATGTAAGTGTCGCTGATCGCTCTGTAGGCAAGCGGCTTGACCTTTTGTAACTTAACAGGTTTTTACGATTTTCTAATTTTGACTTTATTTGGTGTATTTGTACCTGTTGTACATATAAAATATAGTTTTACACCAATCGAGACGGTATTTGTGGAGAAAACGTTGAAAAATCGGTAGAAAAAGACACATCACACTAGGGACGCTCATTCCAGTAAAGGTTTATGCATAATTTACACAAAGAAAGACTCTCTAAATGTTATTTCATCAAAATAAACTTGCTCTCATATATTTTTATTTGTCAAATGAAAAATAATTGTGTTTGTGCAGTGTTTGCTGAGTAATTTCCTTGTGTGATGTCATCAATTACAAACAAGAAGTGAAATTTTAAATGTGTCAGCTCCTTTTTTAACTTTTCCAGTACAATACAAAAAGAGAAGTTGGGTTAGCAGCACTATAGAAAGTGTCTAAACACTGTGACCACTAATTCTTTAAATAAATGGCATTCAATCGACTTTTGGACATTATATAGAGTGAAAGAAGTGAAAAGGACTTGGTTGAGTGGCAAAACAGCTTCACTCTTTAAACTTTTACCCGGTCTTTTACTTTGGAACCGCTCTGGACGACTGAGGAAATACACAGAATTTGAACATTTTTTTTTTGTATTTAAGATAATAATGAATGCATGGAAAGACCAGAACAAGCAGCATTCAGGTGATTCGGAAAAAAATTACTTTGGCGTATTCAATTCTATTTGATAAATATCTAAAAAATCTTACTGACCACCTGTTTGTTACCATGACGACGTTATTGATTTGCTTGGAATGTTCTGAGATTTTGTAATATTTTTTTTTTACCAGTAATGCATTAGAAGAGTAACAACAGATGGATAAATTGACCATTTCTTGTTGTCAATAGACTCAATAACACAATATTGCACAAATAAAAGATGAAATAAAAATAAAAGCCATCTTTAACTGACTTGTTGCTTTTTGTTATCCTCTTTTTTACACTTGATAGTTGTGAGTCAATGGTTTCTTGTTTGTCTTCCAGGAGCCTCGCCTACAACAACCTGGTGTCTCTGCCCAAAGACCTGTTCAAAGGCCTGGACGCTCTGACCAAAGTGTGAGTGTGATGCTGAAGGCGGACACTGCGGCTCCGTCTTCTCGTTGCGTTATTTATAGACGATTCTATCATCATTTCACTGGAGCTCGGCCCTGACAAGCGCGTGGGCGTCCGGAGCGTTCAGAATAAAGTCGTTAAATTTACATGTGCTGATGGAGACGAGGAGGGACGCGCTGTTATCCATCACCCACTCCAAATGTTCTCTCCGTTTGAATCTGTCTTTTTACATGATATAGAAGTGTATAACCTCTAGTATTGTTCTAGAGGTTTTATCTTTTAAGTGAGGTTAAAGAAGAGAATAACCAAAATTAATCTGTCAAAGGTTTTAAGGGGAATACATTTTGTCACTCATCCAAGCAGCTTCTTCAGCTTTGGAAACTTCCTGGACAACTGAGGAACTACATGGAAATCTGGGAGAAAATATTGAATGAATTGTCGATAGAAACAAATAATCTGTAAAAATGAATGAAAAATAATAGAAAATTGAGGTGTAATCTTTCAAACAAAGGTAGAAAGCAGTGATGGCTGACCAATATCAACATTTTAACAGGTATGAAAAGTATTGAAAAGTATCAATTCTCAACATAAAATATTCATCAAATTTGCTTAAGATACATTTGTTTTTATAAATTTGTTGTTGAATTTGAATGTAGTTTGAAAGACAGAATGTATCAAACTCATTGGTATCGATATTATAATACTAATTTAATATTTCTGTAATATTTTTGTTTGTATAATACTGATATTTAGATTATCAACACATCAAGATCAAGATTAAAGTTTCAACAAAATGCTAAAGAATTTAACTTCAAAAGTACAGAAATATTACCTTAAATCGTTGTATGGAATACTCTCCAAGTTTTTAAATGTTTTTTATTTCAAGTGTAGCTTTCATTATCTAACATACATTTTGATATGATCATGTTTTATATTTATTTCCCACCAATAGCAAACAAGCAAGACATTCACAAACCCAATTTAGCACATTTCTGATGGTTTGTAAAAATACAATCTGATTATTGCATCAGAAAAGTGAAATGTTCATATTTTGTATCTGTATTGCCACTCATTGTGTTGTAGAGATCTCCGTGGAAACCAGTTCACGTGTGACTGTAAGCTCAAGTGGCTGGTGGAGTGGATCTACAGCACCAACGCCACAGTGGACCAGATCTACTGCAAAGGACCTGCATCTCAGCTGGACAAGAAGATCAACGACCTGCAGCCTCAGTCCTTCGACTGCATCACCACAGGTGAACTCACAGCAGACAGGTCCCGGGGCTCACAGCAGACAGGTCCCCGGCTCACAGCAGACAGGTCCCGGGGCTCACAGCAGACAGGTCCCGGGGCTCACAGCAGACAGGTCCGGGGGCTCACAGCAGACAGGTCCCCGGCTCACAGCAGACAGGTCCCGGGGCTCACAGCAGACAGGTCCCGGGGCTCACAGCAGACAGGTCCCGGGGCTCACAGCAGACAGGTCCCCGGCTCACAGCAGACAGGTCCCCGGCTCACAGCAGACAGGTCCGGGGGCTCACAGCAGACAGGTCCCCGGCTCACAGCAGACAGGTCCCGGGGCTCACAGCAGACAGGTCCCGGGGCTCACAGCAGACAGGTCCGGGGGCTCACAGCAGACAGGTCCCCGGCTCACAGCAGACAGGTCCGGGGGCTCACAGCAGACAGGTCCCCGGCTCACAGCAGACAGGTCCCGGGGCTCACAGCAGACAGGTCCGGGGGCTCACAGCAGACAGGTCCCCGGCTCACAGCAGACAGGTCCCGGGGCTCACAGCAGACAGGTCCCGGGGCTCACAGCAGACAGGTCCCGGGGCTCACAGCAGACAGGTCCGGGGGCTCACAGCAGACAGGTCCCCGGCTCACAGCAGACGGGTCCCGGGGCTCACAGCAGACAGGTCCCCGGCTCACAGCAGACAGGTCCCGGGCTCACAGCAGACAGGTCCCCGGCTCACAGCAGACAGGTCCGGGGGCTCACAGCAGACAGGTCCGGGGGCTCACAGCAGACAGGTCCCGGGGCTCACAGCAGACAGGTCCCCGGCTCACAGCAGACAGGTCCCGGGGCTCACAGCAGACAGGTCCCGGGGCTCACAGCAGACAGGTCCGGGGGCTCACAGCAGACAGGTCCCCGGCTCACAGCAGACAGGTCCGGGGGCTCACAGCAGACAGGTCCCCGGCTCACAGCAGACAGGTCCGGGGGCTCACAGCAGACAGGTCCCGGGGCTCACAGCAGACAGGTCCCGGGGCTCACAGCAGACAGGTCCCCGGCTCACAGCAGACAGGTCCCGGGCTCACAGCAGACAGGTCCCCGGCTCACAGCAGACAGGTCCGGGGGCTCACAGCAGACAGGTCCGGGGGCTCACAGCAGACAGGTCCCCGGCTCACAGCAGACAGGTCCCGGGCTCACAGCAGACAGGTCCCCGGCTCACAGCAGACAGGTCCGGGGGCTCACAGCAGACAGGTCCCGGGGCTCACAGCAGACAGGTCCCGGGGCTCACAGCAGACAGGTCCCCGGCTCACAGCAGACAGGTCCCGGGGCTCACAGCAGACAGGTCCGGGGGCTCACAGCAGACAGGTCCCGGGGCTCACAGCAGACAGGTCTCGGGGCTCACAGCAGACAGGTCCCCGGCTCACAGCAGACAGGTCCGGGGGCTCACAGCAGACAGGTCCCCGGCTCACAGCAGACAGGTCCGGGGGCTCACAGCAGACAGGTCCGGGGGCTCACAGCAGACAGGTCCCGGGGCTCACAGCAGACAGGTCCCGGGGCTCACAGCAGACAGGTCCCGGGGCTCACAGCAGACAGGTCCGGGGGCTCACAGCAGACAGGTCCCGGGGCTCACAGCAGACAGGTCCCGGGGCTCACAGCAGACAGGTCTCGGGGCTCACAGCAGACAGGTCCCCGGCTCACAGCAGACAGGTCCGGGGGCTCACAGCAGACAGGTCCCGGGCTCACAGCAGACAGGTCCCGGGCTCACAGCAGACAGGTCCCCGGCTCACAGCAGACAGGTCCCGGGCTCACAGCAGACAGGTCCCCGGCTCACAGCAGACAGGTCCCCGGCTCACAGCAGACAGGTCCCCGGCTCACAGCAGACAGGTCCCCGGCTCACAGCAGACAGGTCCCCGGCTCACAGCAGACAGGTCCCCGGCTCACAGCAGACAGGTCCCCGGCTCACAGCAGACAGGTCCCCGGCTCACAGCAGACAGGTCCCCGGCTCACAGCAGACAGGCCAGGTTATAGATCAGATCTGTGGAGACACTCACAGAATGCATGTTTTTCAAGGTCATTTGATGATTTGAATGTTTAAATGAATGCTAGAGCGTTTACTTAAACCCTTCATGTGGCGACATCTCCGGGGCTTGAATAGAGTTGAGAGTTCAAGTCCTTTGTAATACGTCTCTTCTACATTTCTCCTGCCTTGTCCTCAGTATTCTATGGACCTGTAAAACGTCTACAATAGGGATGAATAAAAGTCATTCTTCTGCTCTCCATGGAGACAAGCAGGTGACCCAGGGTGCTGAAGGATGGGCCGAATGCAGAGCGTGACTTTAGCGGGCACAATAACCTCACACAATACTAAATATACTGTCAAGTGTCACGTTTCACTAAATGTAGTGGCGCACATTCTGTTATCACTCCTACTTTATGTGTTGAACGTTGGATCTGAATCTGTGGTTTACGTTCTCTTTGGTTGCAGAGTTTGCGTCGTACCAGACCCTGAAGTTCGAGTCCATCTCAGTGGAGGCCTTCACCTTTGGACAGGACCAGTACGTGGTCTTTGCTCAGCCCTTCATCGGGAAATGCACCTTCTTAGAGTGGGACCACGTGGAGATGGTCTTCAGGAACTATGACGACATCAACAGTGAGTCAGATCTGCCAATAACCATTTCATTTATCACAAGAATATCCATGTTTTATAATGATGAAGGATTGGGACTGTTGTCATAGCAAATTCAAGACAACATATTTTTTAATGGTCGTCAATAGAATCCAGCCTCATTCACTCATTGTTCAATATATGAAAGCTGGAAGAATATTTTTTGGGGCTCAATATTTATCATATATTTATAGTACGGCAAGGTTTGAGCTGAAATAAGAAACATTACATTTAGAGACTGGTTTACTTGCTGCTGTGTAAGTAGCATAAAGTAGTTTCAATATGATCTTTTATTCTATATTTTCTGTTGCGATATTGTTCTTATTTCCCCTGGTTTGAAGTGTAGTCTGTTTTTTCTATTATTGAACATACAGTACATCATTTTTACCATAATAATTTAAGCCAAACTAACCTTGCCAGAAAGATGAATTCTCAAGACTTTCTGTGAGTTCACAAACTTACGACTCCCACTGTTGTCTTCATGTGAGACTGGACCAATCACAGGGCAGCATTGTGGTTTGAGAAGACGCCAAACAAACAAGGGGCATATTTCAGCCTAGTTTAACAAAGGTACAAACTGTTTAAACAAACGAGCAGAAGGAAGTGCTTTGTGCATTTGTAAACGGGAGAGATGTTTGTGCTTTTCTCTCAACAAGTTATATTTCTGGGCTTGTTTTCAAGTCTTTCCAATACATTTACAAACCAATATATTTCGTTGGAATGCTTCACCCACTGTTATTATTCAGCATGAAGGAGGCTCAGACAAAGACACTATTTCTGCTTACTAACCCATAATGCACAGTTCAATACTTTGAGTCATCTCTAAATGGACAGACCTTGCACATTTGTAGAGGTAGTGTAGGTGGGAGGGCCAAACATCTTCTGTGGGCAAACAAAAAGGTAAAAAAAATGTGTTCTTTGTCTCAAACCAGGCACCTCCACGGTGATCTGCAAACCCCTTGTAATCGACAACCAGCTCTTCATCATCGTGGCTCAGCTGTTCGGAGGCTCTCACATTTACAAGCGCGACATCTCGGCCAACAAGTTCATCAAACTGCAAGGCATCGACATCCTGAAGATCCGCAAGCCCAACGACGTGGAGACCTTCATGATCGACGGAGAGACCTTCTTCGTCATCGCCGACAGCTCCAAAGCCGGTTCCACCACCATCTACAAATGGAACGGCAACGGTTTCTACTCGCACCAGTCCCTGCACCCGTGGTACCGGGACACAGACGTGGAGTACATGGAGATCTCGTCCAAACCGCACCTGATCCTGTCCAGCAGCTCGCAACGACCGGTCATCTACCTGTGGAACAAAGTCACCAAGCTGTTCGAGCGACGCACAGACATCCCGGAGATGGAGGACGTGTACGCGGTCAAACATTTCAAAGAGAATTCGGATCTCTACATCTGCCTGACCAGGTTCATCGGCGACTCCAAGGTGATGCGGTGGGACGGGGCGCTGTTCAGTGAGCTGCAGACCATGCCGTCCAGAGGCTCCATGGTGTTCCAGCCCTTCGCCGTGGGAAGCTGGCAGTACGCCATCCTGGGCAGCGACTACTCCTTCACGCAGGTGTACCGCTGGGACCCAAAGAAGGGCGAGTTTGTCCATTTCCAGGAGCTGAACATCCAGGCGCCCAGGGCCTTCTCGCCGATCTCCATAGACAACCGGCAGTTTCTCCTGGCCTCCAGTTTTAAAGGCAAAACGCAGATCTACGAGCATCTGGTGATTGATCTGAGCGACTGAAGATGTGGAATGACTTTGTGACGGGAAAGGATTATCTCTAGAGACTTAGATCCAGTTCATATCAGCAGAGGTGGGTAGAGTAGGCAAAATGTGTACTCAAGTAAGAGTAACGTTACTTCAAAACAATATGACTCAAATAAAAGTGCAAGGTATTGATCCAACTAATACTACTTAATGTAAGCGGCTGTACGTAACATATCTGATTCATAATTTGGAGTTAAAGTGGCTGAACCCACAAGTCAAATCTGTCTTGCCCCTGCAGATATTGTAAAAGCAGCTCAAAATAAGACTCAAAAATGAGTGTTGTCTGCATCAAATTAAACAGGAAGTGCGCAGTTAGCATGCTAATGTTTGTTAGCTTTACCGTGGCGTTAAACTCTGCTCTGGCTCTTCAGATGCTGCAAACAGTTTAAAATGAACTAATTCTGTTTTTCACGAGACAGAAAAAATCTGGTAATTGGAAGGACAAAATATTAAAGTACAAAATAGGATAAAGCAAAAAAAAAAAAAAAAGTACTTTTACTATTACAAGTAGTTAATATTGTCATCTTAAAGCTTTTGTCACTTTTTAACATTGGGAACCAACACTTTTACTTTTTCAAGTAAGAGTAAGTAGAAGTCTTAATAAGTATAGTTACTTTACTTAAAGTTACACAAGTAAATGTCACTGAATACCACCCACCTCTGCATCAGTGCATGACCCACGATGCTGTCACCTTCCACCGACCGTGACCAAAGCTCCACAGCCCTGGAGAAGTGGCCCCAGACCAGGCAGAGCAGCGAGGAAGAGCAAAAGACTAAGTCAAATGTAACTTCAAACAGATGTTCCACAAGAAGCCAGAAAGGACTGGGACCAGCGCACAAAACCAGGTGAGGACGAGCATCAGCAATGTTCACAAAGATGAGCAGAAATATCTTCTGTATTTCAATTCAAAAGAGACATTTTCAGAACACACAAAGTGAAAAGTGGCAAGCGATGGTCTATTATATCATTTTGTTAAAGGAGACATATTATGTCAAATCCCCTTGTTCCAACAGTGTTTCCTCATCATTAGTTTCCTCATAGTTGGATTTAGATTGATTCATTTAACCCTGTATTGTCCTGTAACTGAGACTCGAGTGCTCAGAAAACTCCTGATTTCACCTGCCCCCTATCCCCGCCCACTTCGCAGTACTTAGTTGTGATTATTTGTCAAATTAAGACTCTGAGTGACACATGTAGAGGTGTAAAATGTCACATTGACGCTTTTCAAGAATAACACGCATAAATGACAATGTGCTGCTTGTTACGGTGAAATGTCACTATGAAGAGGCGGGGCTTATCAGTTTTCAACAGGAAGTCAGTGGAGCCGTTTCTATTACTGAGACGTTTTAGATCAATATCGCTGCCAAAATGTTAAATATGATCTACTTATGTTATAGTTCAATACGAAGTACCTGGAAAAAGCATAATACGTCTCCTTTAATGAATTGGTAATATGTTGTATATAATATTTATGTTATGAAAAGGGATTCTGATTTCCATTGAACCTAAAAGCCATAATCATTAGAATATTCCACTGTGTACTTAAAAGCATAATATACAGTCATATGAGTTTCTTTAGAACTACAGATGTTTTTAGTGTTAGTTACTCTTTAGGCTCTTGAAACCAGGTTGAGTTGGACCGTGCATGACACAGGCCACAAAGCACATACCATCAATAGTCATTTAATTAGCATTTGATAGTGTTTAACCACTTTTGCAATGACTGAATATTTCTAGATTTGAAGTCTCATATTTATCTAAGTAGTAAGTAAGAACAGGCTTTATAATCAGTCTAAAATCTGCCAAAATGAAATGTTTACATGTTCCTGTCTTTACTCTTGTCCTTAATCATTTTGGAAGGATGCTCTTTTGTAAGTAACATCGGGACCACGTCAAAGGCCATATCTGTCGACAGAAGGATGTTGTTATGTGTGTACCTGGAAGTACATGGAGCTGACTCTTTTATTGTTAATGGTGTGTATGGAAGTGTGGAGAGATCCTTTTACAGAGAATGTATGGAGAAACTTCAGAGCACTCTAGGAACTATTTTTAGACACTATTAGGAGAATGTTCTATTCAACGCTCAATCAAACTAACAAGCCATTATGTCACGTTAAAGCGTTAAGTTATTAATATTACACTGTTAAAGTCAATAAAGGTTTACATCATGAAATCGTCTGCATTTCTTTCCTGGTCTGACTAAAACAAGTGTTGTATGGTTAAGGCTGTAAAGGGATTAAAGTAAAAAACATCATGGAGGCATCTGACTGTGGAGCTCACACTGCCCCCACCAGGCAGAACACGGTACTTCTACTGATTTCTGACTTCTGTGGCTTCACAAGTAATTACATTCTTTACACGTATTTCCATGCTGTAGTTTTGTTTGTACTAGGGATGACATGATTATTCAGGAATTCATTTTTAAATATAATCATTTGATTTAACTCATCTCTGCTCCATAAAGGAACCCTGAATGTAAAGGGCTTTTTTATCTTTTACATAAACTTTACTTTATCATTCAGAAAGATTTACAAGATCTGTCAAGATTGTAATAACAAATAATATTAATAATAATAATAATTTTAAATAATTCATCACTAGGGATGTCAAGATTGTTTGATAATTGTGATTATTCAGGTCACAATATAATCGCAATAAATACAGACTAATATTTGGGATATTTCAGAAGCAAAATTCTGTCATTTCAACTCAATCTGTACTCCAAAAAAGTACTTATATGTACAGTATGTTTTATGAGACTGTTTATATGACAATACTCATAAAACCAGTCACAGGTAATGTAACAGAATGAAAGACTTCACTTGTTATTGCTATAACATTGTTTGAACACATTTCTAATTAACGATGAGAACATGAATTCATACCCAGAAGTGCTAATCAATATGATCCTCATCAGTGTAATACAAGTAAACATGGTGTGAAAGAAATATCTAATAAATACAAACAAATAAAATCCTTTTATTTTCTCCAACAAAGTGCACGCCTCAATTCTACAAAGCAGCACATTACAATGTAATGGAATAAATACAAGAAAATCGGCTGAAATTATAAAATGAACACGAGTGAGGAGATACACAAGTACCTGCACAGTCACGCTGGGCTCGGGGCCAAACCAGTGTCTTCACAGAGCTCCTGCATCCTGACCAACCACACTGACCACACCCACCACACTGACCACACCCACCACACTGACCACACCCACCACACATAATCTACTGCGCATTCACACTTGTCTCAAAACTCAAGAGGCTCATAATCCTGTCTTCTGGTCGTTGTAATGTCTCCTGTTCTCCACGTTGCTTTTATATCTGTGGGTTCCTTCTAAGGCGGGCGATATGGTCGTTTAGCCGACTCATGATTTCACTCGTATTATAAAGACTTGTATGGAACAGCAGCAGGAAGTAGAAGCTATGGAGAGCGTAAGCTACAGATGTGAGAGTGACTCATGAGTTGAATGTAAAAACAGAAGTACAGAGCGCTTGAGGTCTTGTGAGTGCAGTCCACTGTCTCTTTATGTCCACCATCAGATCAGCAGAACATGTCTCTACAGTTACTCTACAACAATGAATTGATCTTGCTTTAAATTTAATTGAAAAACAAATGCATGGACGTTTGAATAATAACGTTCATAAACATGAGGCAAAATGATGCCGTTTCCTCCAAACAACACGCTTTAACTGACAGGACTGACTGTTATCAAACCTTTTTTCCCTATACAAGACAAGATAATAGGGTTACATTTAAATATTAAGTGTTTTTGAATAGCCTACTCTGTTTAATGTTCTTATAGTTGAGTTAAAGTGTTTTTATTGCTAAGTTAATGCTTCGTTAAGTGACCTTGCATGGTCAGAAAGACGCTTCTAAGCCCTCGTTCCACCTGGTATAAGTCTCACCGTACGTCTTTCACAGTGTCGGTCGCTGGTTGATCAGGTCGTCTCTCTAAAGCAGACTGGTTTGGCCCCGCTTTTTTGTGTTGCCGAGGACAAAACTGACATGACATTTGAAACAGGTGCGTCCTCGCGTTCCGTGGTACACTTCACCTGGAAAAACTTGTGCAATGGCAGCAGGCGCTCGGATCGTGGCCCGCCGCCGCGGCCTGCTGCTGCTGAGAACCACAACTCCAGCCACTACTGAGTCTCCGGTGCAACGTAGTGTCTTTTCTGTAGGCGGAGAGAGTCAACATAAAAGGCTTCATGTTTCACAAAATAACTTAGTGCTCTTTAAATAAAATGAAAAACACTATTTTCAGGTGGTGGCTCTTTTAAAAAAAAAAAAAAGAAGAAAAAAAAAAAGAATATAAAAAGAAAACTCACAGAAGGATAACACTCTAAGTGACATCAATAATATTAGGAAAAGAATTGTAACTCCCATGAGAAAAAGACAAATATTGACAATTAAAATCTGTACATAACTCAAATCAATATACAATACAGTACCTGCAGATGTTAATGCATACAGTACACTTCTCTTTTTACATAGTTTTAGTACAGCCTGATCTATATACTTAACACAGACTGTGAATAAAAAGCGGCTAATTTAGTACTTTTAATGGTTTATTCAGCGAGGAGACAGAGAGCTTTTTAGAAAAACAAAAAACGTCCGACTGAAATCCTTATTGCAGGATGGGCTGTGTTTGGAGTTGCATACTGCATGTGTAAAGAGAGGAGGAGGAGGAGCCAAGGCCGGGGCGGGGCTTAAGGGGGGGGGGGGGGGGGGAGGGGAGGAGTGGTTGAGCCTTCCCAGGTCAAAGGGTCGCCGTCCCCTGTACAGTACATTCATGGCCAGTATTGCACGAGCGACCGAGTCCACCTGAAGTCTGTGCGCGGAGGACCTTCAGTGCTGAGGCGCGCTCGCCGGACGCCGCGTTACGATGGCGAGGAGGAGGAGCTTACTCTGCTGTGCTGGTTCTGAATGTGAGTGTGTGTCCGGGTAAAGCGGTCAAAAGTATCGAAAAATCAAGATACGTATCGATTTGCAAGCTACATACTCATTTCAGCAAAGATCGATATTTAACAGACCCCGTTTACAGGACAAACTGTGACCTTTCCTGAACAGGTTTAGAATGATCTTCAGCGTTATCGGAACTAGTATAAGACGACCACCATGTTTAAAAAGGAAAGTGATATTTTGTTTTGGCATCATTTATAAAAGGGCTGCAAGATAAAATGCCTCTACCTTTTTGAATAGAGCGAATATAGCAAATCGCAAAGGCTGCCATTTCATAACATATATCATAATTGTCTTATTCAGCATAAACATGGCTAACTCTGGAGTAGGGATGTCAAGATTCTGGAGCTCAACAGTGAGTGTCCAGCGCTTGGTTCTGGAAGTCAATTTTCCATTCATTTTCCCAAAGGAGGAAAGCTGCTCGGGGCTAATCAGCTCTGTGGTATGTGATGAGACCCATCATCTGATTTAATTTTAATGTTCGAAACTTTATAAACCACTTCACTTATCAAAAAAAAATGCTGGGTTTTTGGTTTTAAATGTGTTTTTTGGACTGAAAACAACCGCCTTATGGACATTTAATACTACATAGCTGCTTAGCCTCTGTCGTGCCTTTAAACCCAAAGGCAAAAATGAATGAGAAACTGAATCTTCTTCTCTTATTGACCAATAACCGTTTCATTCTTTGATTTTCTAACTTTCCATTGGTTAAAGCAACAATATTTCAAAGCCCTGTGAGGCGACTGCTGTTGTCATTTTGGGCTGTGGGATCTCATCAAAGAAGATCCTCCCTGACCAGAGGTGGGCAGAGGATCCAGACACAGGATCCTCCCCACCTCTGTCCCTGAACAACACACTCGCTTTAGTTGAACTTTGTGGATTTGCATGTCTCCACTGCCACATCATTCATATTCATCCATCCAGAACCACCAGCAGAGCCTTCGCACCTCATAACGCAGCCGGCAAGCACTTTTTCTTTGAATTCCTTGTAACGCTATAATCCAGTGACGAAGAGCTGGCCCCGCGCGCACACCTACCACCTGCCACCGTCCGCCATCTGCCATCACAGTTTGAGCTCGTTGGCGATCTTGCAGGCGATGTTCTTGAAGGCGATGGACGTGCCCGATATCCTCTTGAAGCGCACGCCGTTGAGGGAGAGCCGCGGCAGCTTGCACACCTCCATCTCCCACTGCACCAGGTTGTCCTGGCGCGCGTCGCCGTGCACGCAGAAGAGCAGGAAGCGTTCGCGCTGCTCGTAGTCGCAGCTGTTGGCGTCCAGGACCTTGCGGATCTCCCTCATCATGTCGGCGGGCTCCATGGACGACGTGGTCTTCATGCTCCAGGTGAAGCGCAGCGAGCGGGGTTTGGAGTCGCGCCCGCACTCGTCTTTGGTGTCGCCCGATGCACTCCTGGTGGATGAGAGCGAGAGAAGAGAGGTGGGAGGAAAAGAAAAGGTTTGGTTCGAGAATTCAAGTTTGAGTGGAATTGTTATTACTCCTGTTTTTGTACAATGTTGTTTTAAGACGAGACACTGCAGGTGAATGGGAAAAAAAATCTTAAATTTAGATAAATCAATTTGAAACTTCTTCTATAAGTTGATTACCTATATGTAAGAAAAAAGTGTATTACAAGTTTTTCACCATGTAATGTTTTGTGTGTAAAAATGGCCCAAACTGCACAGGTTTAAATGTCTTGTTTCCTTATGTTGACATATTAGACACAAAAAGGTTACAGAGGAATTTGGGATTATCTTTCTACTATTTGAGTCAAGTAGAGCTTGACTCGGTGTAAAAGTTCAAAGTTCACCTTGCTGCGGGCCCCCTACAATGTATGTAGTTTGTGTAAAATGCTAAAAAAAAAATCAATTTGGTTTAGACAAAAAGGTACCATGATAAATCTTTAACTTTCTTAAGTTTGTGTCAATGTAATAACGGTTTCTTATGACTGAAACCAAGCTCGTCTTTTGCCATTATAGTGAAAATGTGTGTTTGTATACAGCCATTTACTCTTTCTCTTATAAAATTAGCAAAATAAATATAATTTGCCGCAGAAGTGACTGTCCATTATCACCTTAAGATGGTGGTGTAACCAACCTATACCAAGTACATAAGAAAAAAAGATAAAATGTAACTAATAAATGGGTTTGGGATGATATATGTAAAAAAAAAAAAAACAATACCGTCATGTATCTTTTTAATCATTTGTTAAATCTGGGCCACAACAGCAGGTTCTAATTCTTTTCAAGCCCCGTAAAGCCAGAAAAGCACTAATTTTATGCAAAAATATGGTGACAGTCTATTAACAAGTATTGCTTTTATTACAGGATCTACTCTACAATAACAACTTGGCGAACAAAAACACGATAGATTGATTAAAACGATTAAAAAGATATATACTATGTAGAAATCCTAAAAACAAAGACAAAAGTGTGTGTGATTTCTTTGTCCAGAACATTCGCTTTGCTTTAGGTTATTATGTGCGTCACCTGCCAGGAACGGTAAAAAGCATGGACACTTTTATTACCGCACTGTTTAGGTTAGTCACGGTAACACGGTCGCCTCGCACTTACAGCCAGCACCGACACATCATTATGAAAAGTGTTGGGGAAAGTATTTGGCCCGTTCTTCACTGTAAAACTCCATGTGTTCTCGGAGCCGATCCGCATTGCAACACTTTCATAAGACGTTGTTGAGGTCGGGAGAAGCTGCAGGAGTCAAGGTAACAGTGTGTTTCAGAAAAGGTTGGGACTATTCTTAGCTATCTAGCTAAACATGATCGTACATTATCATCTCGTGATGTTTTCCATCTGATCCAGTCGAAAATGTGACGTTAAAGGTGCACTATATCACTCTCTGGTGCCAAATTACAGGGCAGATTTGTAGAGAAGTGATATTTTTTTTACAAACGCTGATATTTTCCTGTGTTTAGGCTCCAACTCACATTATTCACCTTTTTTTAATGTGATGCTGCTTCTGATGCGAGGTCAGTGAGTGTTCACATGTGTGTGCTTGACCGTGGGTTTGTCGTGGTGTATTGGCAAAGTAAACACATACATGTAGTTCATTTAGGCCAAGCTTATTACATATCGTAGTCGTATTTTGGTAAGTTATTTGGACACTAAACATGTATGTATTTTTTTTTTATTTAAGACAACGAAATTGGTAAATACAAATGTTCTAATTCAATGTAGCAGTCAAATATAAATGTTTTCTGGATAAATGTGTACGACCCAATTACAGAACTCCAAATCACGGTTTAGAATCACCTGTTTAAACTTGCTTTCCTTGATTTTGACACCTTATTATACACATTACTGTAAAGAGTCCCAAGTGTCCGCAAACTCGCTATACAAGTGTGCTGTATTAATATTATCAGGTAGTTCTTACTTCCATAAGCCTATGTGAGGCCTGTGGAGGTGAAACGTTCCAGAACAACCATATGTTTACCCTGAGGAATCAAAACTACATTTATAGACTCTCACCTTGGGGTTTCTGTCCTGGCACTGGTCTCTCCCTCACTAGGCACCCTGAAATGAACAGGAATACACTGTTAACTTTTCCAGAGCTGCAAGAAGCTGCCCCACCCACCCAACCACCCACCCACCCACCACCATCACCGGACAAACGAAAGGGATTCTGTGGGGGTTTCATGCCAGGAAAGAGCCCACACGTCTGGGTAAACAGGACCAGCACACCGGGTGGACCTTTGTTTTTATGTCCTGCAGCTTTTCAATCAGCATCCTTGTTTTTTAAAGTGTTACCGTTCCTTAATCTCCATTATTCCACCGAATAGACCCTTTAAAATGCTCTGTCGTCAGAATGGAGGTGAAGTGAAGCAAGAGTTTTTCAATTTATCTGATTATCTGTTGTCAAAATGCTTACAGAGACAGAAAAAATAAACACATTTTTGTATTTCCAGGGTAGAAATGTCAGTTTGTTGGCATTTCCATTAAAACAGATGTAAAAACTTCAGCTTTTCTTGCCTCAATTTGTAGGTAAAGTGATAAACTATTGCTGGATCAACATTTCTGTAAGTATTTGTCCAGTAAAATGTCAGTTTGTTGGCTTTACTGCAAAAGGAGATACAAAAACATAAGATTTTCTGGCCTCAAAATTGTATTTAAGCTTCACATAAAGTATCATTCGTGGTAAACTTATTAATATAATTTGAGATAAAGTGAAAAGTTACTGTGGAGTCAAGTATTTGTTCAGTAAAACGTAAAGTTCCGGATTTATTCTGCTAAAATGTGAACAATACTATGTCTTTACACCAGACTCTTTATGCATTTATACCTCTGGAATTTAGAATGTTTTGGTTGACACACTTTTAAAGGGTCTATTAATTGTTATATCAAAACCGGGAAAATAAGGAGAGGAAAAGCTAGAGCAAACGTTTAAGTGAGGCTAGTAAGGAGACAAAAGGATAAATAAAGAACACTGCAACACAAGGGTGCGAGTTGAGACAAGGATGTAGTCGTGTTCAGGAGGTTAAGAAGGCACAGGCCAAAGGCAGGAGAGTGGGATTGTGGTGCAGCAAGCCAAGTGCAGTCCTACCTCCGGGTCGACCTGAAAGACATAGCTCTGAGCGGGAGAGAGAGGAGAGAGAGCTGTGAGCGGCGAGTGCACGGCCAGTGTGAAGGTGGCTTTATAAAGGGATACGCGCCCATGTCATGTAGTGGCAGCTAAAAGCATCTTGGAAATAGAAAGCTTACAAAGAGCAAGAAGCATGAAGCAAAAATGTGCGGAAATGTTTTTTGGAACTGAAATATTCAGTTCTAACACTCTGCGCTGCGTCGGTGAGACACAAGACTCGAGTCAGAGAGTTTTGACTTTCAAATTCATTTCAATGGTCTTAAAACATAAACGCAACTGATATTATAAGGAGCAAGAACTAAAAAAATGAGTTAGTTTTGACAACTTTAATAACTTCAGGCTCATAAATATAGCCTATTTTTGCTATACAATGTGAGCTATATTATTCTTATTGTAAATAGAAGTTCTGCTAATTCTGATTAAATATTTATATTTTTTAATCCAACCCAGGCTCAGGTTTTTTCAGAATTAGATTTACTTTTAATCAACATTAAAGGACAATTATTTTTGTTACAGAAAAGCAACTGACCAGCAGAAGAAGTTGGCAAAAATATTAAACTAGAAATTAAATATCAGTATCAACACGATGTATTGAAAGATACGAGTGTAATTACGGTTTTATGAATCCCTGATGACTGCGTCACTTTGTGTGTGCACTTAAACGGGATGGAATACAACTGTTCCAGCTTCCCTCAGTACAAGCTGAATAATAATCTGACATTTTAATTATTGTAAAGATATAGTATCCTCATAACACATTTACACGTTGACGTGCCTTTGTCATGGACCCACACACAAAGTGTAGTTTGTTGGTGGGTCCATCACATTCTGGTTCAGTCTGTCTAGTTCAGATCCAAGTTCCCTCTGAGGTCAGATCCCTGCACAGTTTCTGTCCCGACATTGGCCCCGTACCTGCGCACAAACTTGGAGGTGATCTTGCCGATGATGCCCGTGGAGGTGCCCCTGCGCTGCTGGGCCAGAGCCCCGGTGTCGTGGGACAGGGTGGGGGAGGCGGGGGGCCCGTTGTAGGTGGCACTGCGCCGGTCCCGGAGCTGGGCCCCGTGGAAGGTGCTGCGGCTGGTGGTGCCCCGAGGGAAGCGGTTCTTCTCTGGAGTACTGATGCTGTGGGCCGAGGGCGACGTGGAGGGGCCCCGCGGAGACGAGCTGAAGGGACAACAAGCATTTAAGAACAGGAAAGAATAAACTTGTTTTGTTTGTCTTTCTAGATACTCTCTGGCTCTGCTTCCATAATTTTGCCAATTCAATCTGCGGATTGACATTTGGGTTCGGAGTGTAGTGACAAAACAAATATCTCCATATGTTGCTCTTTTTGTAATATTTTTGACAATAAAAAAAAAAGAAAATGTCACATTTATATAGCGCTTTTCTAGCTTCAAGTCACTAAACTGAATACTTTATATTCAAATTGTGGACATATTCAAAAATGACATTACAACAAAACAATATTATCTACAATTCAATATATTGCCCACCTCAGATTTTGGTTACAGTTAATTTAAATGTTTAAATTAATATATTGTGCTTTTGAAGATATATATAAAAAATATATAAACATTTTATACATAGTATTTTACACTGGAAAAAAGTTTAAACGCAACTCACTTTTTATGAGCTGATCTCAAATATTATTTTTCTCTAAACACAAAAGACTTATTCCTTTAAAATATTGTTCATAAATCTGTCTAATCATGAGCTCTTCTCCTCCATCGAGATAGTCCATCCCTCTTTACACGTACTCGGATCAACCTGATGTTTCCCGTCCGGTGTAAATCCCCTGGTTTGTCCCGCTGTGTCTCACCTGGCTTTGAGCTCTGAGCTGTCGTCAATAGGGGGCAGTGTGCTCTTGGAGGGGTGCCCTGACGAGGACATGGACTTGGTGTGGCGAGGCCGCGTGGAGCTCAGCGCAGTAGAATTAGTGCTGCCGGACACTTCAGTCAGACTGCACACAAGGACCACACGCAGGTTTGTTACTGGGAAATGTTATTGTGCTTATTGTCCAACTCAACGTCATCTGCGTTGCGTGTTTAGGTTCAGTGTATTCATCGTAAAGTATTTTTAAACGCTATATTGTGAAGAAAACATTGGAATTCATTGACTCAAAATACATCATACAACAAAAAAGAAGAAAAAAAGGTGCAAAAAATCTGTACATATGATAAATATTGAGTCAGCAACTAAAAAAATAAATCTACATTTTGACTCAAACCAGTTTTCTATCGTTTACCAGACAAGTTTAGCGTCCTTACTGATATGCAAAACACTTACATCATGGCCAAAAACACTGAACAATATGTACAGTGTGTAGCTAAGGATAGGAAATGTCGCAAACAACAATACGGTAATCCTTAATGTGTTAATTAGAAGGGAAAAGGCTGTTACCTGCTGTCTTTGCCGTTGGGAATAGCTGAATATCGGTCCGAGGAGCGTTCACACACATAAGTATTTCTACGAGTCATGGATCCATTGGTCTAGTTGTGAAAAGGGGAAAAAAACAGATACAAAACCAAATTATTTTGACAGTATTATTATTTTAGTGAACAACAATGAATCAAACATGCAATTTGAATGGTTCTTATGCTAGTTTAGGTGATATAGTGTCTTAAAGGTGCATAAAACATATTCTAAAATGCACAGGGTTGTTTTATTACATTTATATTAGTCTCATCTATATTTGTCATTGCATTTACCTCAACTAGGGCTGCAACAATAAATCAGAATAATCATGGCTAGTGGACAATTAAAATAATCATAATAATGTTTTGATAATTATAGTCTTCTTTAGGGCTGAATTATTATTATTGCAACTAATTGATTATTGTAATAAACCTCAACTAACGTAGTAATGGAATAATCATGATCTGGTTTATGCATCCAGAACATGCCATGTGCAGAGGGAACAGGTTTTATGTTTCATACAGAGCGAGAATGACGTCAAAATGACACAGGAAATGTATAGATTTAAATACTCCATGAGAAGCAGCATCACTTTAGCTTTACCTGGGTCAAATTTGGCAAAAATCTCACAAGCTTTTTGCAATCTAAACTACTATGATTGATGGTAGTTGCAGCCCTACAATAATCGTAATTTGATCATCGTAGTCCTAAAACACATGCCAAAAGACGTAGTTTAACAATGACAGCAGCATTATTAAATCAAAACGGCAAACTAGGATACACACGTTTTTCATCAATAATACACTTATTCATAAATATTATCAAATTAAAAGCCTTCGGGCAACGTTTAATTGGTTAAAATGCATCAGAAGTCTCAATATACAGTGTAAATAATAGTAAACTACTAAAATAAGTGTTGTATGCAGCCCTAAACTCAACGTCGAGACTACTTCTAGTGTTCCAGATAGCAGTAGTTACCCCTACAGCACTTGTGGTCTTCTTCCTCTCCTGCACCCCTAGTGGCGACGCGGGCACATCTCCTTTGGACGTGCTGAGCTCCAGTCTGCGTGCTCCGTCCCACTCCTCCCTGTGGTCGCTCTCCACGCTCAGCGCCTGGTTGCGTTTGGTGTAGGAGACGGCAGGAGGCACAGAGGGACCCACTGCCAAACGCAAACACAGCAGAAGGATTGCATTACAGGGCGGTGATATACGGACCAGGAATGTGTATTTGAAAACACTCAAATGAAACAAAATGCAAACAGCAAGCAGTAACAAAATAGGTCACTCTCCAACACCTTCACCAAAATTCAGGCCAAGAACGCAGGGCCCCGTACTACAAAGCTGGGAAAAGTTTTTTTTTTTTTTTTTAATCAAATTTGATAAAGAAAACCTAACCCACTGAACACAATGTATTTACATAGCTTGAGAACATTTCTGCAGCAGTCTACTCTTTGGGGACAAATAAAGGTGTCTGAATCTCTGAAGTTCTAAGTAGTATTGGCTAAAAAATGGCAGACTTTGACATTTGATTTTGATTTGCAACAACAGAAATAGTGATACATTAGTTAAGTCCAGATGGATAGAGTGAAATACACAACCACTAATTGTAAAGGACACTGACAGCAAGAAGAGTAATTTGAGCAAGCAAACAATGCTTGCCGAGTAACTGCAAAGAAAGTCACGACTTGTGTTTTTAAACAATTCTTTCTGCAGTAAAAAACCTAACTTTCTGTGTCAGAATAATATCTGAAGACGTTTTCACAAGCTTTGTGCTACAGAGCCCAGGTCTGAAGTAAAGCTGTTCCCTCCTCATGCTTTGAGGTGCTGCGGGACAGCAGCCAGCAGATGGCGCCACAGACAATGGCCCCACATAAACCAGGAAGAAGCTGCTACAACAAACAACAATCAGACTTATTTCATAAGAAGCCAATCTGAGCTGAAAGCTTTTTACAGGACAATGCAAAGGTTTCAAGTGAGGTGTGAAAATTAAATGCTTTATTCCAATTCTTGCAATTAAAATGTGAAAGTGGGGGTCTTATATATATATATATATATATATATATATATATATATATATATATATATATATATATATATATATATATATATATATATATATATATATATATATATATATATATATATATATATATATATATATATATATATATATATATATATATATCTTAAATATTGAAATTGAAATTAAGTAAGTATTAAGATTAGCCCTGCTCATGCCAGATGAATTCTCCCAATATTTGTTTTACAAATTCTTGAGAATTAATTTGGTTTGGGCTGTTCGGTTTGAACACTGCAAGTCATATTAAGATGACTTTGTACAACATTTAGGCTTACAGTATTTAAAAAAAAGTTAGTATACTAAATATAAATGAGTGACCCAATTGTGTAGTTTGGTGACTTAAATGTATTAACGTTTTTGTTTTACTGGTAAATATAGCACAAATTAAAAGTCAGTAAGTATTTGGAAATCAAAGAAAAAACAACTAGTGAAATTATTCATAGTATAATATACTATAAGTATATATATATAGTATATATTATAGTTTAGTAACCTAAATGTATTTACATATACATCGTTTTTTGGTGATTACTTTTTAAATCAGATATTGGCACTTTTCATCTTGCCCTAATGCAATATTGAAATCCTCACTTTTGGACTTTTGCATTGTCACTTTTTGCATTTTCCTTTATATTATCTGTAATTTGAACCCAGAAAAAGGGTTCCATGCTAGTGCAGCTTCCTCCTTCAGAAGACGCAGGCAGCAGCACGCTCAGAGCCGGGTAGGACGCCGGGTTACTTTACTTGGCTTCTCTACGACACCACCACCCCCTCCTCCACCTCCTTCTTCATCCCCACCATGATCACTGTAGCGCCGCTGCTTCTGATTGGCTGAGATGCTGCGCGTGACTTTGGGGTGGGCGGGCGAGATGCTGGAGCTGTTGTTGATGTCGCTGGTCGGTCGTTGTCGCTGGCCCAGGACGCTGTTGGTCAGAGGCTCGCTGCCTTCAAACTGCGGGAGACAAAGAGAGGGTGATGTGGAGAGAGGGTGGTGTGGTCAGAGGGTGGTGTGGTCAGAGGGTGGTGTGGTCAGAGGGTGGCGTGGTGAGAGGGTGGCGTGGTGAGAGGGTGGCGTGGTGAGAGGGTGGCGTGGTCAGAGGGTGGCGTGGTCAGAGGGTGGCGTGGTCAGAGGGTGGCGTGGTCAGAGGGTGGTGTGGTCAGAGGGTGGCGTGGTGAGAGGGTGGCGTGGTGAGAGGGTGGCGTGGTCAGAGGGTGGTGTGGTCAGAGGGTGGTGTGGTCAGAGGGTGGTGTGGTCAGAGGGTGGTGTGGTCAGAGGGTGGTGTGGTGAGAGGGTGGTGTGGTCAGAGGGTGGTGTGGTGAGAGGGTGGCGTGGTCAGAGGGTGGTGTGGTCAGAGGGTGGTGTGGTGAGAGGGTGGTGTGGTCAGAGGGTGGTGTGGTCAGAGGGTGGTGTGGTCAGAGGGTGGTGTGGTGAGAGGGTGGCGTGGTGAGAGGGTGGCGTGGTCAGAGGGTGGTGTGGTCAGAGGGTGGTGTGGTCAGAGGGTGGTGTGGTCAGAGGGTGGTGTGGTCAGAGGGTGGTGTGGTGAGAGGGTGGTGTGGTCAGAGGGTGGTGTGGTGAGAGGGTGGCGTGGTCAGAGGGTGGTGTGGTCAGAGGGTGGTGTGGTGAGAGGGTGGTGTGGTCAGAGGGTGGTGTGGTCAGAGGGTGGTGTGGTCAGAGGGTGGTGTGGTGAGAGGGTGGCGTGGTGAGAGGGTGGCGTGGTCAGAGGGTGGTGTGGTCAGAGGGTGGTGTGGTCAGAGGGTGGTGTGGTCAGAGGGTGGTGTGGTCAGAGGGTGGTGTTGACATGTGGAGTGCTCCCCAAAACTGATCAAGCCAGAGATGATTCATGATCCAAGCACCTAAAATGTAATTACTATTTATTCCAGTTTGGGACACTGTCAGGCTGTTTAAGATGCCAATTATTCTGTTAACCATGTGACCGTCTAATCGAATAAGTGGTAGAAATCACAAACACTTATTCCGACAGACTGAGTTGGGAAAATAAGAACCGATGAGCAGGTAATACCGTTTTCCTTTGTTTACACTGGGGACTTGATTAAAGCGGCTGTACCAAATTTATTTTTCATCAAATAAAGTCAAATTTGTCTTTTTCCCAAAACAGATAGATTATAAAAGCAGCTCCCAGGGGGAAATGGAACCGCTGTGTGCTGTCTACATCTAATTATAGAGCGTTTTATTCCCCGCAGGCTGATGTTTGTTAGCTTTACCGTGACAGTAAACTTTGCTCTGAGAGTTGTGAACAGTAGTGACGGGCAGATGACACATCAAGGTGTGTGCTACACATTTCCAATACTGTGTTGACACTGTGTTGGTGCACTCTATTGTGTCATCTGTTTGTCTACTACTAGACTAGCCCTACTGCTTCTTCTGCAGACACACAAACACTGGGATCGTTCCTTCACTTTGTGAGACGGTCACTCAATCTTAGTAATTCAATCAAATAACAACCTATTGTACAATAAAGTAGGCCGTAATATAAGTGAATCAAAATGAATGTAGAAATAATAGTAAAATAGGGCTTGCAGAGGTTCTTGGGAAGGATCACAATTATCCCTCAAAGAGGAACTGGGCAATATTTATCACCACAAAACAAAGACAAAGCAGCAGACTTGATCCTGGCGCTGCAGCTTCAGCGGCGCTTCTGACACGAGCGACACCACACGACACAGTAGATGTGTCACGTGACTTCTTAAAGTGACACACAAAGTGACACAGCTCGACATGTATGTCACTTTCAGAGCTCGACATGTGTCAGCGCCTCCACTTGTTTGGCCCATCACTAGAGAACAGCACTTATCTATTGATTATCTATTAACCTTTATTTTACCAAGTTAAAATAAACATTGTTATCCAAATCTCTTTTTCAAGGGCGACCTGGGGCAAATTGAAAATGTCGCAGCTCATAAAAACATTTAAATGAGGCATTTAAAGCACAGACAATAGTCATAGGATTCTTGTTCTCACACAACCTCAGTTCTGATTGAAAGAAGTTCCGAGCTGATTTGCACATTTTTAAGACAGTAAAGTTCAGTATTGGCAGCAGGAAATGTGAACTTTGTGTCAGTTTGTGTGGATAAGTTCAGTATTAAGGCAGTACAGAGGGCCACGCTTGGTTTTAAACTATGAGCAGTATAGAATGACATCTCATGAACCCAAATGACATCGTATTATACAATCTAAAAGGTCCCGGTCACTGATGAGAGCAGCGCTGTGACTGACCTCCGGAGCTTTTCTGCCCAGCAACAGGTACGTGGCCATGACGTCATCGTACTTCTGGTTCTGGAGGGAGTCTGTGATCTCATCTTTAGGGAAGCCCATCGTCACCATCAGCTCTGGGAAAAGGTGAAGAGCAACAAGGTTCAATCGATCATTTCTGAAACAATGATTCTGAGCTAATGTTGATGACCAAAGAAAGAAATGAAAGTCCCAAATGGAGCAGAGGGAACATTATGTCTGACTGACTCCTGCAGCAAACCTTATGGATGGCACTGAATAGAGTTCGTGAGTGCATGGTCTGAGAATATAAGCTAAATGTGAGCGGTTATTTATTTATAGAGGCACTTAGCTCTTTAAACGCTCAAGTCTTTAATAATAATAAAGGTGCTCTTACAGAAGTCTGGTGAACCATGAAGGACCACACTTCTTACTTTAATAAATGCATTCTTCACCCAAGGCCAGATGTGCTCACCAACTGCAAAGAATGCTGGGACTGAATACCTCAAAGTATTTCTGACGTTTAAATTCTTGAATTGATATTGAGTAGTAGCAGACGTATTAAAACCAAATATAGAATGACCTTTAATATTAATTTCCTGACTATAAACAATACCAGACTTTTAAATGCTGTTTTTTTAAATAGATGTATTTGGATTGCTGATGAAGAGCACCCTCTGCTGGTGATTGGTTGGTGTCTGTTTTTTAGCTGTATTTTATGAATGCACTGCACACTGTCGCTTTTCCTTTGCCCAGGGACTACATATGTAAATGAGCTTGTTGCTATCTCTAGTCTGTGCAATATATTTATTGTGGAATATCCGGCAACTAAATAGAACAATTAAAAAACATTCTTTAACATGCTTTTACTTTACTTCTCCATTAAAAGCTTATCATTAACAAGCAGAAGTGACTGAAAATGAGACGATATTGAAGCTAGTGTTACAATTATCACGGCCAAACGGATTGCAATAATTATAACATCACAATAATTATGAAAATAGCTGACAGGTTAAAATATTATGGATATCAATGTAACAACTATTATACAACTATTATAGAATTGTACTTTGTTATAAGAGAAAATAACAACACTCAACATTTTTTCTGCACAATCTGTTTCTGATATTACAATCTCTTAATCATAATCGATTATCACGATCACACAAATGTCTTCCCTTTTTACTGTGATAAACTATATTGTTGTTTATTCCCCAATCCCTTCTGAATGGCCCTTTTTATGGCAACTAAATTCTATAATCAATCTAGTTTTGCCGGTTGAAAATGGCATAATTTTGTTCTTATTTCCTCCAGCCAGTCCTTTTAGTCCTTTTTCTTTGTCTCTAGTACGTTCCGACACACATAAACAAGCTCCCATTCTCCTCGAGACAGTGCACCCGACACAGCCCTAACAGGCCCGCGCAGCAGCACACACCTATCCTGGATGTATCGCTGAAGTCCGCCTCCGGCTCGATGTGAGGCTTAAGCTCCTCCTCCTCGTGACCCACATTCATCCAATGGTCTTTCATGATTTGCTGATAAAAAAAAAAAAACACACACGAGACAAACGCACACATAATTAGCCATTGTTAATGTAAGCGGACATGGCTGCGTGCCTGGAGAAGCGCACACAAACATATATCTAATCATGTGTAATTAAACCAGGACCCAGAACGCTCTCCTGAGGCCTTCCCAGAGCAGTAAATGTGAAGTTCAGCTGGGGGATGGACAACAATAGCCAGATCAATTTTTATCTTTGGTGGAGAAATCTTTACTATTGAGCTCTCGTACTGTAAATGCAGGGAAATATTGACGTAAGATAAAGCTGTTTAATGACACTGTATCATAAGTACAGGAAAGAAATGGGACATACTTTACTGTAATAAAACGTGACAGCCTACAGAGGTCGCTTTTTTTTTACTTTAGTCAACAGCAAACAAACTTAACATTAGAAAGAGTAGTCAGTAACATGTATGATAAAATAAAGAGTTAATGCATTGGTAGAGAACATTAGCGGCTAGTTAAGTAGCAATTTAGAAAAGTAATTAGCATGACAGATGCTACAGGCTACAAGCTAAAACTAACTGAAATCATTTTTCTCTCTGCTAGAATGGAGCACAGCTTACTGCAAACAAACAAAAGCTAACACTGTTTAGCAAAGCCAATTACGAATTAATTTTGGTTAAATTTTATGGCCACATACTCAATTAGCAAATAAATGACTATTGCATGTAGCGTTTAGCACTAATTCCATCATATAAATGAAATTATGCTATGATTTTAATACCCCGGCACTGACTTAAACTGCGATTTATATTTCTGTTTGCTCTTGGTAATGAATATTGTTTGTTTGAAGGCTCTGCGTTGCACCAATGAAATTTCCCCATGTGGGACAATAAAGGAATATCTTATCTTATCTTATCTTTACAGTCTTAGGAGGAGCAGTGCTTTACCTCTAGACTGCCTCGTTTGACCGGGTTGAGGACTAGCAGTTTCTTGAGCAGGTTTTCACAGTCTGTAGACATGTAGAAGGGGATACGATATTTACCCCTCAGGACCCTCTCCCTCAGCTCCTGCACACAAAAACAATCAAACAGACAATGAAATATAGCAGCGGGAGAGCCCTTATCTGACCCCCTGCATTCCAGCTTTATATTGAAACTCATGAATCAGGGCAAGTGGGTCAATCCCAGTGACAAAAGCAGGAAATTCCTCACTTAATTTATTCATTTCAAGTGGCTCACTTTGAGGTCATCCCTGTAGGCAGCCTCGCCGTAGAAGAGTGTGTTTTTGGGATGCTATGAGTACACAAAAATCTGCTTCTATCTAGAATCATAGGAGAACACACACAAAGTATTATATAAAGCTACACTCTTTTTAAATTTAAGGTGCACTGTCACTTTTACGGTCACCCGCTTTTCTCCACGGAGACAAGAAGGTGTTTTTCAAGCAATGAAAAAATAAAATGTGCAATTGAATCCAGAATGATAAGTTTAATGCCATACTGTGAAACATTCCAGGCAAAGCAACAACATCTCCATGGATACAAGATGGCAGCAGACAACCAACTGTGGTTTTTTATGGCTGTATCAAAGTTTGTTTGTTTGTTTCCAATTGTAGTTGCAAATTGGAGATTTAAACTTAAGACAGCAGATGTAATAACAACATGCAATTAAACTGTCATATTCTCAAGTATCAAGTATGAATTGTAAGATGGTTAGCCTCTAATCTGATGCCTAATGTGGTTTCAGTTGTTTTGTTTTTATCCTTTGCAACAAAATAGTATTAGAAATGTGCCATCAAAACATGATCTGGATATAGTTTTTCCCATTGGATTGGCTCTCTGGTGTTATTTAGCCAGCTGTAAAGTAAAGTCAAGTCAATTAATAGTAAATGTATTGTGGCTTCAATGTCTAATGATTTATGAATCTTTATGAATTTAGCTGACCTTAACGTCGGTCATGGGATGACAGATGAGAAATAGACCTTGAGCTAATTTACAGAACTGATAGTTTTTATGGTCCCTGAAATAAATATAAATAAAACTCAATTTAGTATGATTGAATTATGCTCACACTTTTGTCAATACATAACTTGTAGTGACATAGAGGTTTTTTTTGTGTCAGTCTTCGTTTCATGTCCAAAGACCCAGTAACACTGTATTGTTCACAAATAATAGCACAAATGTTACTCCCTCCATCTAATGTGAGTTATACACTGACTTTATAAGCCACATGAACACAACCCATGTCTGATATTTTCCCAACAGACACATTCTAAGGTAGAAAAAGTCATCTGGACAATGTTTTAGAAAAAGATGTTTCAACTGTGATCTGGAAGTCATTTTCAGATCACAGTCGAAACTGACTTGGATTGATACTGCCATAAGAGGAGGGGAGCTAAAGTTCTACTGCTCTAAAAGACGAGTAATACCTTGAAACTTGGACTTCACTCCGGCAGCCTTTCCTTCACAACTCTGAAGAACCATATTGGCATTTGACTTCTTGATTTCAGCATGAACAAAGGTTTGATTAGCCTTTCAAATTTTAAAAGTGCCTCTCTGTCTTTGAATAAGTGACTTGTGGCTTTAAGATGAAGACGGACAGCAAACAGTGGACGGCGTAATCCCTCATTGGCCCAGGAGTGGTGCATGGAAAAGGTTTCAAAGGGAGTCAAGTGGTCAATGTTTTGAAATAGAGTTTTTGACTGCCACCTGGAAGTCACTCGAAACCTCTTGATTTTTAAAAATCTGTCTACCATCTTTTGTAAAGTGGCTGCTCCTTGAATACACCACATAAGTCTGTGTCCTTTGGATGAACCAAACAGAGATGTTGTGCTGTCTGAAAATCTTTTGTAGTTTTGACAGTTCAAACAAAAACAGAGTGATTACACTTGATAGCTGCACTCTAGCATTCGATTGAAATAAAGCCCCACCTTGAGATTCTGCCCATCGAAGGGTAGCGACCCGCTGACCAGTGTATATAGTATGACCCCCAGACTCCACACGTCCACCTCGGGGCCGTCATACTTCTTCCCCTGGAACAGCTCCGGTGCGGCGTAGGGCGGAGAACCACAGAACGTATCCAGCTTACTCCCCACCGTGAACTCATTACTGAACCCGAAATCGGCTATCTTGATGTTCATATCTGCGTCCAAGAGTAGATTCTCTGCCTGTGGGGCAAAAGATTTGATATTACTAATGTCAATTTCACAGACGGATCAGGCTGCAAAAAGGCCCTGCGGTTGAATGTAATGTGATCCGAGTACTTGTGTGGGGAAATGTGACATCACATTTATCAACGTGGAGGAGTGGATATTCTCACCTTAAGGTCGCGGTGAACTATCCTCCGCTGGTGGCAATACTGCACTGCGGACACGATCTGGAGGACAAGCAGACGCACGTGTTTGTATGGGGTGGAGAGAGGTCAGGGTCAAGGGCAAAGAGGGAAGGAGCAAGATAATAACATGTTAGAAATAGCATCGTGGAAGCATTTTATCTGCTCAGTATGTGTGTGTGTGTGTGTGTGTGTCCTCCATTTGTATTTTTAGCCTCAACCTCTGCCTCGTCTTTTGAGGGGATTATGGCAAGCAACAACTCTGAACTTACGTCACAATCAATCATAATTTGGCTTTATTTACTTGTTTATTTCTACAAGTACTAATTTAAGATAAAGAATAGACCTACTAAAATATCAAACAACAAATTTTGACTTTTAAAAAAACAAATTTAAGCTAATTGAGCTTGTATTGAAAATGTCTTACTCAATTACAGGTGTTATTATGCAAAATAGCTCGAAAAACACAAATAGTATGAACTAACTTTAACATAGGAAACAAGAAAATCTTTTTCTTTACGGTAATTCCCGTTGTCTAACATGTTATGGTTCCTACGATTATATTGTGACCTGAAAAATCACAATTATCGATTAACCTAATCTTGACAGAGATAGATCAGTTTATTGCCATATTGTGGCACAATCTAGGCAAAGATTTGTAATGCTGTGAGTATGAATTTGACCTGTACATTTGTAATCTTAATGCGGTAAATGTGAATGTTTTAAAACATATGAATGGGAGACGTCAGTATGTGGACGTTTTTTCTTTGTATCTTGTAGTGTGTGACATAAGCTCAAATAAAAAATAAATACATAAATAAGGATGGAAATTAGCTGTGGCTATAATTAGTTTACGTTCTTTATATTTAATTTAATATGCATTAAATAAATACAAATTAAAATAAAAGTGATAGCATCCCCATGGAGACAAGAAGGTTATAGGTCAGATCTGTAACTCTCCACCATGGAAGTGACACGGTGTACCTTTAAATCATTATTGCTGAAGTAGAATTAATAATATTAATGACAAAACATTAATCAATGTTTAGTCATTCTAATTATGAAATTATACACTTGACCAGCAATGTTCACGACTGCTTCCCTCTAATCAGGCAGAACTGATCAACAAGTGGAATCAGTTCAATACTAAAGCCACAGTATGATTTTAAACCAACTCTCTCCATGGAGACAAGCACGAGACTAGGCCAAGTTGGTGTGTGTGTGTGTGTGTGTGTGTGTTTTAAAATTCATTTTTTAAATATAAGAGCACGTTAAATTAAACAAATGCAAGATATATAGATAACGTTTAACACCAGAATGGAACATTCTCAGTAGAGCTCCGTAGAGACCGGAGCCGGACTCCTCTAGTTGAGCAACTTGGAAAGCATGTCAGGTTTGAGATAGTGGCTTGCCTGGTTGTGACGGGTTACCAATGCCAATCCCACCTTAACTCTCTTTTAGATTTATAAACCCGCCTGGTCAAGCTGTAATTTGATTTCCCCCGTCGTTCTTTTAATATGTCCTCTGTTGTTCCCTCTGACCTTTTACTACTAAAACTCGGCTGCTCTTTTTGGTGCTCATTTTATTTTATTCCTCAGCCCTGGAATCAGTGTTTGCTATGACAGGCAGCGGCGGGTGTTATTTATTTATATTTTACCTGACACAGGGATGTCTGCAGCAGCATATAAAGCAATCATATTCACTGCACACACGCTTCTCTGACATACGCCACCCACCTGTGAAACAACGTGTCTGCCATGACTCACACAGGAAGGAAGAGCCCAATTCTCAAAGAGAATGTCAAATGAATTACTACTATTTTGAGACAAATTATGGTTTGATTGGTTAAGAAGAAATGTGTTACTACGTTGAAATGTCAGAACTGCTCGGGTTATGATTTAGATTTCAAATTATGGAGATACTTAAAAGTAAAGGAGCCGGAGATGGGACAGAAAGGTTAATGGCAATCAAATCAAAATAGGAGTTTGAATTACCTCCAAATGTCTACATGTATGCTCTTGTACGCTCATTCAAACACCACATGGAGGCAACATCAGTATGCATCACTAGGACAGGAATCAACACCTACTAGAACTATTTTAAGATCAATTTGGAATTGGTTAGTTTAGGCAATTTGCTGCAAGAATTAGAAACAAAATATTTAATTTCCTAATTTTAAAGGAGACATAATACATTTTTCAGGTACTTAGTATTGAACTATACCATAAGAAGATCATAATTTATGTTGATTGTAAACCTGAACCGCAATATTGATCTAAAACAGCTCAGTTCAAAACTGCAGAAGTGAAAAGCCATATTTACATTTCACTGTAACAAACAGCAGATGATCTTTTACCTGGATGTTTTATTTGTGAAAAGTGTTGGAGTACTATTTTTCAAATAGTACTCCAGCCTCAGTTCCAGGACAATACAGGATTACTCAAACATCAATACAACTTTGAGTGATGGTTGAAACAAAGTTAAACGCTCATTAAAGTTGATTTTGCATAATATGTCTCCTTTATAGAAATATTGGCCAAGCAATAGTCAAACATAACTTTGGTAAAATGTATTAAACTATAAAAATTGTACCAGGAAAACAAAAACAATTTGACCCACATTTTGTCATCATTCACACGCACTCACACCAGATCTTCCCCAAGGACAAATCACTATGCATTTTTAAAAACTATTTCTATATAAAAACCTGAATGGATGGGTCAGTGCAGAGGTGTATTACTACCACTAGGTGTCAGAGCAGCTTTTGGAAGTGTCTAAGTCCATGGTATCTTTTCCTCCATCTCCTCTGCAGTCAGTGACACAGCCAGTCTGATGCTGGAGCAGTCCTGAGCATTATCAAGGGTTTTGGGCAAATCATTCCTTCCTGATTTGAATGATTTTACGAGGACATTTCCCATTCAAAAGATAAATGATTTGTATTTGAATTGTGCTATTGCTATAACAATGTAGGACCTATAACAATTCATTCAATTGCCATGAAAAGCCCAGCGTGATGACGACACGACACATCTCCACATCTCCACATCTCCACATCTCCACATCTCCACATCTCCACATCTCCACATCTCCACATCTCCACATCTCCACAGCTCCACAGGCATCACCCCCACAGCTCCACAGCTCCACAGGCATCACTCCCACAGCTCCACAGCTCCACAGGCATCACTCCCACAGCTCCACAGCTCCACAGCTCCACAGGCATCACCCCCACAGCTCCACAGCTCCACAGCCCTATAGCTCCACAGCTCCACAGCCCTATAGCTCCACAGCTCCACAGCCCTATAGCTCCACAGCTCCACAGCCCTATAGCTCCACAGCTCCACAGCCCTACAGCCCTACAGCCCTACAGCTCCACTCACTTGTCTGAACTTGGCCCGAGCCTCCTTCTCCTTCATTCTGCCATGAGCCACCAGGTAGTCGAACACTTCACCTGCACACGAAAGTAGGTGTTAGATGTATTTAAAAAGTTGGTAAGTCATGCATTTCATAAAGTTTTGAATTGAAAACAGCACACACAACATTTGGGCATTAAAACGTTTTACATGATTTAGTGTTAATAAATATAGTCTTACACATGTGTTCATTTGACTGGCCATGACAGGGATTAATAAAAACATGGCTGACAATCAAATCATTTAAACTCTAACCAAAAGTTTTGATGGGGCAACAAAAAGGGGATACGTTTTATTTTGTAGCATGCCAACACCCACATCAAGGTTAAGTATTTATTTAACTGTTAACTAGTACGAACATGTGCTTCCATCATAATTAAACAATGTTAGCTTGGGTCTGTGACTTTTAAAGGGTCACTTATGGGTCAGTAACAATTACAAAAAAATATTCTCTCAAAATCATTGGTCTAATGCTTTAAGTTCAGTGCACTGCATTAAGTTGTGTACGTTCTATATATTCCAATACCTTATATAAATGTGTGTGGTTCATAGTTGGACTTACCTCCACTGGCGTATTCCATCACCAAATACAGTGTCTTCTCCGTCTCTATCACTTCAAACAATTTAACTGTACAAAAAACAACAATAATTACATGAAATTCCAAGTACAATTTCACTATCTCTATATCAAAGCCACATCAGCAGCTACAGTCCTATTGCCAATTCAAGTTCACATTATAATGACCATAATTGACTTAGATTTCATATGCACTAGCAAACCTTGAGCTTTTTATTAAGGGTTTATAGCCGTGTGAATAGCCACTTCTGTTCCTCGCATCCCATCCACATGATTTAACATGTGGTTTTCTCAAAGTTTCTCTAAACCATTTTACGCTACCTGAAAAAGTGCCTCTGATAAGTCCAGGGGTAAAGTTCTAAGTGTGGAAAAAGCAGATCTAAATCACGTCTAAAATGCTGGGTCATGCCTCAGCTTGTGTTTTTTTGCTGTGAGGGTGAATGGAAGAATGCACATAAATATAACAGAAGAGAAAACATGACTTTCCATAGAATTATATCGTTTTAAAAATATTGTTAAATGGCTTTAGCAACACTCGGTCAGTAGTACTCAGTCATTTTACATTTACTGGTGTAATTTTTTGAAGGAGTTGTACTTTTCTTACAGCATACTTTTACTTCTACTTGAGTAATATATAGTTTAAAGTATTTTTACTTGTTTGCTGTTTGTTTTTTTGGTTGCTCTAGTAATTCTAAAGTGACAAAAGCTTTATGTGAAACAAACATTTGCACTTCTTACATCTTTACCTTCAGATATGATTTAGTGTTGTGTCTATTTAAAAACAAAAATAGAATCTGTGCATTATGTAATTGTGTATCATTATATTTACTTGTCACTTTACCAAAATTGTACTTCTCAAAGTAGTTTGCAGACACCATACTTTAATTCCCTCAAAATTCAGTTACTAATTAGTACTAGTATTGAAACTAGATTCTCATTTGAAGTACTGATACAAAATAAATCACATAAACAGGACAAAATAATACATTTCGTGAGCAGTTTTGGAATAAACGTGAGCTTTATTAAAAATTTTAATCTATTGTCTATTAAAAAGTGTGTGTTTTTATTTTTTATTATTGTGGTATTGAAAGTATCTAGAGTATCAAGCCTACTTCTTAATATCAAAATTGAGTTTGAAATGTTAGTATCCTGACAACACTAGTCCAGACAGATACTCTTTCCCATACACTTGTTTTCCCCAAATACATTTCTTCTTCTAGTCATTTTATTTTGAATGAATGTTACACAAGCTTCCCACCTGTGAGCAACACGTTTTACAGGTCGTGCTCTGTGCTGGGTGGTGGTTGGAGATTATAGTCTAAACTGTGTGTATTGTGTGGGCCTTTGTAGCGTGAACTCACCTATATTTGGATGATTCAGTAGCTTCATTATTCTGACTTCCCTGAAGAGCTGTGGAGACAAAAAAGGTAAAGTCCATTATTAAGCTGGCAAAACCCCATATAAGCAATCAAGTCTTTATAAAAGACAGTGAAAGTCTATTAGTCATCATAATATTTAACGTCCAGCCATGACATTTTAGCATAAATACGAGTGGTAATGGACAGTTGCGATCAAACTGAAACTGCAATTTGAATCAACAATTAGAAATGCACAAACGCAGCAATTATTTAGCTGACTTTTAACTGGCAATCACAATATTTGTAAGAGAAATTGCAACTGTTCTATCCTTACAAAGAATGTCATAATCATCAGTCATATTGTATAGAAATCATTAGGTATAACTGGGGTCTGCAACATTTAACAGCAAAAGAGCAACATTGGCTTGTTTCAGACCAAAGGAAAGTGAGAAAAAGCCTCATTAGTTCAATACAAATGAGTCATTAATAAAATGAATGTATAATAAGTAAGTTGACCGTTTGCTGCCATTAATCAATTGTACAGTAAATGTAACACATATTTATCAACTTTGTAGATTTATTGGTGTGGCGGGTCAGGAACGTTTTGAAGAAATTATCATATTCTGCATTCTGGTGCATTTTATCTGCAAGATTTATGATGATAAATGTATTAACCTTTTTTTAACCAGGGAAATAAATGGGCTTCCTTTGAAACATGAGCAGGGAATTTGCACAGATTAGAGCGCTGTGATAAACAGACTTCAAATATTGGACACTGTTTTGTTGTTAGGAGGCTCCAGCCCAAGAGTTTATCTGCTAAAATTAAGAAAATACTCTTGATGACTGCAAAATACAAAGTTAATAACACAAAGCTTAATAGATCATTTTTTCCTAAACTTTTTTTCAAAGTGCAAAGAACTATGTTGCTCTTGAGACAGAGGTTGCCGACCCCTGAGCTCTACCATTAGCTGATGGCATGTATGGTCTGTAAACAGTAAATAAATACAGGCCATTGATTTTATTTACAGATATATGCCTACACACAAAAATATACAAAGGGGATAACCCCCAAAAAATGTGGAAGAATGAGGCTTTACATGTTAATTATTTTGATTAGAAAGAAGTTGCACCTAAGGGGATTACACAGACCTCCACCTGACATATAACGTTATCCAAAACAGTCAACAAAATAACATGTTGAGCAACAGCCATTTATTGATGTACTTGAATTAACAATATTCACGGTGAGACTTTGAGAAGAGAAAGGCCACAGTCTGTACAAGAGTAAGGCAATCCTGTCAGGAACCAGCATGGCACCACCACAGAGCAGCGGCTAACGGGCTAACAGGCTAACAAGCTAGCAGGCTAACGGGCTAACAGGCAGCTGCTATTGCTATTGTAGAAGGCATGATTTATAATATATAGTAGTCTTTAACTTTAATAAGCCAATCAAGGAAACATTCACCCAGTCTGCGTGGACGCTGGAGGACAAGTGAGGTGTTTGCCCAAGGACACAACAGTATACATTGCCGAAATTGGAAATGAAACCGGCAACCACAAAGGCAAACCAACGTGTGTACCTATATTCCCTATAATACCTATGTTCCCCCTTTTCAATGAACGGGGGAACTACGCTAATACTAGCATAGGCTACTGGTTCAGGTTCCACAGCCCCAATAATTGTGCATAACCCTAACCAAACCCTGACCCTAACCCTGACCCTAACCCTGACCCAAACCCTGACCCAAACCCTGACCCAAACCCTGACCCTAACCCTGACCCTAACCCTGACCCTGACCCTAACCCTGACCCTAACCCTGACCCAAACCCTGACCCAAACCCTGACCCAAACCCTGACCCTAACCCTGACCCAAACCCTGACCCAAACCCTGACCCAAACCCTGACCCAAACCCTGACCCTAACCCTGACCCTAACCCTGACCCTAACCCTGACCCAAACCCTGACCCAAACCCTGACGCAGGAACATACGGCTGACCCCAAAACCAACTGAGAGTTGTTTTTTGTATTTTAATATCATCAATTAGGGATGTCAAGGTTTATCAGTTATTGGGATTATTGCGTTTAAAAAAAATAAATAACAAAAACTAAAAAATAATAAGTTTAAATCTTTTTATCTTGCTGTTTATGTCACAATATTATTCAGAAAGTTACACACATTGTTGAGAATGTCACTGTTGGTCATGGTGTCAAAAATGATGAATCATTTTTAAATTGTGATGATTCTTCTGTCAACAAAATTGGACAGTATGGCTTCCCTAGACAACAACAATACAAGACCAAAAGTGTGTAACAAAGTGGCAAACTTGGGGAAATGTTATATTAAATGTTGTAACGATTACAAAATGTTATAACTTTTGAAGGGCCAAAAGTCTTCAAAATGTCACCTATAAACAGGACGCTAAACCCCACATATCTTCAATACAAACATTAGGATAAAAGGCGTTCATCTATGCTTTTTTAATTTTGTAATTGAACTAAAATGATAATGGTATTAAAAGCAGCTAACGCTAAAGTATATTAGCAGTGATTGTTATGGTTTTGCAAATTCATAACCACTCATTTACACATACAACCAGCAAACTAACCTCTATAAATTCATAATGTTGAGACATTTAATCGACACAAGTTCAGTCGTGGTAGCGAGGATAAAATTACAGATTTTGAGCTGAGCGCTCAAGTAGCACAGTAGCTAACACAGTATAGGATGCAGAAAATGCTCATAAAACTGACAGAAGAGTATAATAAAGCTAATTTATTATTATGTAAAAGTTAATAAACCCTCACAGTAAACACAGAAATCACAGTGATGATTTCAAGGCACAGTTTGAATGTTGGTGCTGCGTCGAGGTGCTGTTGAATCATTTACACTGTGTTTCCCAGGCTAACCTAACGTCCTGCACAGTGTTAGATTACAATGCTACTGGGATTTAGCTTCAGTGCTACTGCTACTGCTACTGCTACTGCTACTGCTACTGCTACTGCTACTGCTACTGCTACTGCTACTGCTACTGCTACTGCTACTGCTACTGCTACTGGATACTCACACAGATTTGGCTAGTGCTAATGTTGCCAAGTGAAAAAAAGGTTTTCAATTTCTCTCACAAATTGAAATAAATAAACAGGATATATGCAATTAAACTGGAAGTCAAAATACAAAAGTATACAATGTAAAATTGACTAAACTACAGATAAACATTTTACTTAAGTTCGGTACTTTCACTTTTATACTTTGTTACTTTAGCACAATTTGGATCGCAACAATATCGTCTAAATATAAGTATTGAGATGTTAACTTGAGTCATAATCGCCCCCCCTACGTATATACAGTCTGCAGGAAAGTTGCACTGGCTCCAAAAAGCTCCATGAGTCACTGCTAACACAAATGAGTTGGTTCTTGGTGACAGAAAGTCCAAGTTATGTTGAAAGATTCATTCAGAGGTGTCAGGAGATGATGGAATATGACATTTAGCTGTCGTAATTGTCACAACTGGACATGACCCCAGCAGCAGACGTGACATTAGGATGTTAGGAGATGCAGACCAAAACAAACAGCGGTACTAAATGATGGAGGCGGAGGAGTTGGTGAGTGATTACAGGTGCACAGCGGGAGGGCATCACAGGCACATTTGGGAGACTGCTTATATTATAACAGAAAACTGCCAGAATAAAGATGGAGAATGTTGACATATTTAAAAAAATCTCCATCCAACATTTCTGAACAGAATAATAACAAAATCAAATAGAGCTTATTATCATATTGTTAATCATTCTAATCTAGGTAAAGCATCTCCATGGAGACAGGCAGGTAAACATTGAGCACATAACCTAACAAATAGATAATCATTTGTAATATTTTTTGTCAATGAGTGCATCTGTGGATACATTTGGTTGAAATTTAAAGCCCTAGTAAATTACTAGTTGCAATGGGGAGGAAATCATAAAAATAAATCAGATAAAGAGAATTTGAGAGAGAATTGAGTGGGACACTTTGGCTTGGGACAATGGGTCACGTGTTTTAACAAAAGACATCACCAACACAACACATTCAACATCCACCATTAAACAAAAGCAAGAGACCAAAATAACCGGCAGGCCTGGCTTTATTTTCATTTCAGTTTAGGTTGCACATGCCCTTTACCTGTGTGTAGTGTTTGATGCACATTCTCTAAGCATTATGAAGTTTTTGATTGCAAATTCTCTATACCAGTGTGCAGATTTGATTGCACATTCCCTAAGCTTTTATGCAGTTTTGATTACACATTTCCTCAGCCTGTGTGCAGTTTTTTTCACATTCCATCAGCCTATACATTCCTTGGGGTTTTCATGCCATGGAATTGTACATTCCTTCAACGTATGTGCTGTTGTGTTTGTACATTCCCTAAACCTGTGCAGTTTTGATTGCACATTCCCTCGACCCACTGTATGCGCAGATTTGAGTTGCTTTTCTCGTAAACTCTGATGCCAAATTGTACAACTTTGTGAATGACACGGTCGTCCTTACATAAATGCAGGGGCAGTGTTTGGAAAAGGTTTCTAGGTCATCATCGAGTCTCCTCACTAGTGAGAACAGGCCCACAGACCTTACAGCCGCTCAGTCTCTGCCTGCACACGCTCAGCCTTTTCTCTTGGAGGAAGAATGCACTAAGCTGCTGAAATGTCATTCAGTAATCCCATATTAAAACATGTAATGAAGGGATGCACGTTCTAATCATTCATGTGAAGCCTAATCAAAAATATGTTAATCATTACTCACTGCTCCTCACAATATACAAATTGCCTGGTTAATTATTACAGTCGCTGTGTCAGACTTTTCTCTTTGTATGTGATATGTGCATTTATGTATGTGGTTTATATGTTTAGTTTATTTAATTACATTTCATTGTATTGTGTGCAAAGCATGTAGTAAATTCAATTTCCAAATTGTAACCAGATTCAAGGCTCTGTGATAGTTTAGGAGGCAGAACATTGTCACAACAACCTCTCTTTTCTGTTATACTTTTATAAAACTCAAATTCCTGCACAATAAGCTAACAAGATGTGGGTCTCTATGTATTTAAACTTGCACAAATCCAAAGAGCATGCTCTTGTGTGTTTCATATTTATGAATCAGGGCTGATTCAATTTTGAGTGCGACCATTAGTGAGGAAAAAAGCTGCACAAATACATTGCACATTTGTTATTATATTAGCAAACCCTATATTATAAAGAACTCCAAATAAAATAATCAATTCTACACTTATTTATAACAGTTTTCTCACGGCCAAAAAACATAGGAATTTCCCATTTAATCCTAATTTAGTTTGTTTAGTCTACATCATTTGAACAAAACAAAAAATATGATTACTGTTTGTTTATTTTATTAATGTTTTTGGTTTTGATACTTAGGTAAAGGTTTGAGACTCATACTTTTTTCAAGTGGGTTCTTTAATATTACAATATTGTCAAAGTAGTTCTGCTATAGAATCATTTTTTTCAGTAATGATACTTGTGTCCACTGTTTGTGGTCCATTTTGTATATCACCAAATTCTGCAGCAAAAAACCTTTCCCTGATGTTCATCTCTAGCTTGTCGATTATTTTCACTTATGACAAAGTAAAATTCAGTAGTAGTGATAATATTTTTAACTGTAAACTATTTCATTAATTATTGTTATATAATTGTTGATCCCAATTATTTTGGCCGTGATAATCGATAAACAAAACTTCAGTATCGTCCCATGCATAGTATCCATTTGAGTCTGTGTACTGATTTTTTACGATCCCACCATAAACCAAATACAGCAGCGGCCGTGAAGGGTGGGTCAAATGCAGAGGACACACTTACTCGTGAGGACAATAAGGCATACCTCCAGTTAAAACTACATTATTCCAGATATTGTAAGTTCCACCAGCAACAAATACTGTAGCTATTTTATCTTCCACAAACAAGCGTGGAATCCTTTATCCGTTATCTCTTTACCTCTCATTGCCCCGGCCATCCTCCCTCACACTCTCTCTCACTCCTGCATCTGCGTCACTGCCCTAAAGCCCCTCACATGGGAGACACGCGTGCGGCCACTTGGAAACAAAAATTAGAACAAATCGGAGAAGGGCGGAGCACAACAACAAACGCAGACAGTCGATACAGGCTCAATAGCAGCGCGGCCTTGGTGGAGGAGGCAGAGGATGGTAATGATTTTGGCTAGCCTGATCTGCTCCAGTAATAATAGCCCACTCATAGATACAAAACAGGCAAAACAAAATGACCATCAGACTACAACACAATGAGGACTGTGTGAACTGTAAAAATCAGGTCCAGCATCTTTATAACACGTTTGCCTTGGATCAGGTGTAGGTAAAAACACAGAGTATAATAAAGTATAATGACAGAGTGAAGCTGTTGTGAGCTCTGTGTCCACACTAATGTGACACAATGCACTCATTTGATTTAATACAGGAAAAAATTGTCACAAAGATAAGCTTAAACTATAAAAGTAGTGAGCCCATATTGAGTTTGAACAGATAAACAATCATATCAGAAATCCTATCACAAGTCTATATTTTTGTTCCCGTTGCTGATTCATGAATATGGACAAATAACTATTCGTAGGTTATATAAAGCTATTTATTTCTTATCATTTTTTATGTTATGTTTGGCCCGCACCCCAGCGCGAGCGTCGGAATTCGGTCTGAGGCCCAAAATGAGTTTGACACCCTCTATTTACCTTGGATCTCAATTTGGTTTCACATCCCTTTTGAAAACTTTGATTAGGTGTCTGGCAATCTCTGCTGGCAAAAGTGGAGACCGAAGCTTTATCCAATGATGTATTAGCAGCATGGTTAGTATCAACATGGCGCTTAAAGATACATGCTTTGTGGTGATTACTGTAAATGATCAGAAACGCAGTGATTCAAATGATAATAATGGATTTGCCTTCTAAAGAGGCATTATGTATTCATGCCACACATGGTGGTGGTATTGTAGCTGGTATTGTAGCCACCACCGCAGACTGACTGAAGAAAGGCTGCCAGTCTCCGCCATGTGCTCCTTCCAACCACACCAAGGGCTCCTGGATGTGTGATAAAGGGGAATGCCAAACACACTGCTCCCATTGTGCACATCAAGACGCGTCCGTCCCTTTGCACCGTGTCTGATTGTCAGGAGTCTGTGCCAGTGACCTACTTCCAACAGTCACCCAGGGGCAGCGCGGCTCCCAAACCCAAAGTAATTACAACAGAAGGGTCCCCCCAGCCCAGCCCAGCCCAGCCCACCCACACGCAGCACAGCACCTAGGCGGACTCAGGAGGGAGAGGGAGAGGGTGCAGCCGCGCTTACCAGAACTGGCTCCACTATTTCAGGCGCACAGCTGCATGGCCAACGCCGAGCTTATTATTGATGGGATGAGTCGGAGCCGGCCTTCCTCCTCTAGTGTGTGTGTGTGAGTAAGTGGTGTTTGTCTAAAGAGGAGCAGAGGCACACAGATGGGCAGGCACAGCGCTGTGGGTGTGACTGGCCAGACAAGCTGTCCACTGTTGCAACTAAAGCAGAGAAAAAAAAATGTAAAAGTGACTTAGAGGCCACCGACTGATTTACAGCAATACATGTGTATATATATATATGTATGTATGTATGTGTGTGTGTGTGTGTGTGTGTGTGTGAGTATGTGTATATATATATATATATATATATATATATATATATATATATATATATATATATATATATATATATATATATATATATATATATATATATATATATATATATATATATATATATATATATATATATATATATATATATATATATATATATATATATATATATATATATATATATATATATATATATATATATATATATATATATATATATATATATATATACACACATATATATATACACATATATATATAAATAAATTCTATACATTTTTTTTTTATTAAAAGGAACATTTTGAATTTTCCTCAGTTTTTTGCGGTCACATTTAATAGTTTTTATCTCTTGTGAGTCGGTTACTAGGCAAAGATAATTAATTATATTTTCAGTACCTTAACCTACCTTTACTTTTTCTGCACTGTATAACTATCTTTTAACAGAAGCCTGCCCTAACCAAGAGCACGTTGTCTAGTGTCATTCCCGTGTAAAACTACAGGCTAAAATATATAACATAATTATAATAATTGTCATGGCATCAGTGTAAAAATCTAAATAGACAGTTAAACTACAGTAGGAAAAGCCAAATGAAGTACATAAAAGCCACAATGACTCGCAGTAGCAAATTTAAAGTACAAAAGGTTATAGGACTACAGAAAATAGCATAATAAACTATAATATTTAAACTACTTTATGACACTTAAATAATAAGCTTTAAGCAGGATAATCCCACTAAAGCCTTTTCTAAATGTACAATATCATTCAGCAAAGTAAAAGCAGAATGAAACACAAGTTCATATAATGAGTCATAGAAGTTACAAGTCATATCACAATACTATCATACCACACAACTTGTATCAACAGATATGTCTCAAAATGTTGCACTATAATACTTCTAAAAAAATCATGAATTCCCATAACGTTAGCCATGTTCTTTTTACTTTTATCAAATACAAAGGTTACCACAGAAAAAGGTCACACACTCTAATCACTCTAATATTTAATTGGACCGCCTTTAGCTTTGATTACAGCACAGTTTAAATAAGCTTCTGCAATATTAAAAGGTTTATTTCCATCCAGTGCGTGATTATTTTTCACCAGTTGATCTTGTGTTGAGCTCGTCCCAAACACTGTCACCGGGTTCAGATCTGCAGTACATTCGTTTCTGCTTCTTTGTAAATGTTTTCTCTACTGGATGCCAATGCTTTGACCCTTCTCAAACACAATGACATTGTTTCCATGACCACGGGATTTGTCTTTCCACATTTCATACTAAACGCGGCAGAAGAACAAACGTTGAAGAAGCTAAAGAGCGTGTAAAGACATGCACGGCTCTGGCCACATTTGATATTTTTTCACGATTCATTTGAGAGTGTGTCTAATCACATTGGCTCAGATGAAGGCCCCTGGACCCCGGGCCCCTGGGCTGTGCAGCGCTTCATAGGCTAATGCAGAGTGGCAGGCACAAGACACACATAAATAAGAGCCATTTAGAGAGCCCGCCCCCTCTCAGCCTCTGTGCTGAATGATAAATGATGACAGGGCTGTGATATTTGTCTGAGGGGAGAAACCAATCAGAGCGCGGGACAGACATTTTAAATCATGCACTGTGGTTAATGAAATCAAGCTTTTTTTTAAATATCAAATCACAAAATGTCATTTAAAAGTGACGGAAAACGCATACTGTGATTTGTTAAGGGCGATATACTTAAAATATCAATACAGTAATATTTAGTGACAGACTTCTTGGCAATATACGTGTCACAAAAATAATGTACTTTGTTATAAATTGCAACATTATATACTTCTGCATTAAGGCTAAAGCTGCTGATCTAAAAGAAAAGGGAATATGCATATATATGCATATATATATATATGCATATATATATATATATATATGCATATATATATATATGCATATATATATATATATATATGCATATATATATATATATATATATATATATATATATATATATATATATATATATATATATATATATATATATATATGCATATATGCATATATATATATATATGCATATATATATATATATGCATATATATATATATATATATATATGCATATATATATATATATATATATATGCATATATATATATATATATATGCATACATATATATATATATGCATATATATGCATATATATATATATGCATATATATATATATATATATATATATATGCATATATATATATATATATATATATATATGCATATATATATATATATATATATATGCATATATATATATATATATATATATGCATATATATATATATATATATATATATGCATATATATATATATATATATATATATATATATATATATATATGCATATATATATATATATATATATATATATATATATATATATATATATATATATATATATATATATATATATATATATATATATATATATATATATATATATATATATATATATATATATATATATATATATATATATATATATATATATATATATATATATATATATATATATATATATATATATATATATATATATATATATATATATCTGTCTGTCTGTATATGTACCATGGACCCGGTATTGGGATATTGTTTCGTGAGGCTCTTGTTGGCAATACTCAGCCCAGGTGTATAGGACAACTGTCAAGCCAGTGTTCCTGAAGACTTGAAACTCACAAAGAAGCTAAAGATTGAGGTTAGCAAAAACAAAAAAAGCAAGAGATGTTAAATTAGAGCTGCAACAATCCAGGTTTTTCAGTTCCAATATTGATATCGATGCTTGGGCTTTGATCATCTGCCTATACGCAATATCAACAATACCTGGTTAGGTTTAAAACTACTTCAACATGTAATCACAACTTACTAAAAGATGTATGCATGTATAATAATATGCTAATAATTGTATTTTTTACATCTATTATAATAACTTTACAACAGAACATTTAAAATAAACTCGGAGACTAAATTCTGTTTAAAAATGACATATACATTTTATCGATACTGACACTGGTATTGGTATCGGGGCGTCCCAACACGGAGCTGGTAAACGGCAGTAAAAGTTTTGCACAGAGAAACTCCAAAGTGGCTAATGTAATCTATCCTAGCACAGATCTGACACAAAACGGTTAATGTAACGCAATGTTTTTTTATCAAATGTTGGCACTTAAATAGCCCTTAAACAAAATAGACTTGTTTAGCCCCGTTTTATTGATGTGTCCTTCCAGTCAGTCCGTCCTCTCGCGCTCCCAAACCTTTACGCTGCTGTAGTGTGCGCATTGTTTGGCCGGAGCAGTAAAAACTCTTGGTTACAGATTAGTGTGTCGGGGATGAGAGCGCAGTTTCTCAGTAAGAGGGGATTAGCGGGAGGCCTATTTTCGGGTTAAAACGCTGAGAAACCATGACAACAGAGACATCCCCTGACCACAGCTGTATTTCCTGTGCCGAGCGGACGGGATGCTTTGGGAGCGTGGATTACCTAATTTTCTGTTACAAATAAAGAGACAGAAACATACACAGGAAACCCATAAAAACAAAGAGCTTTACCTAGCTAAATTCTTTGCTAATGGTAGGAGGAGATAAAGGACACGTCACCTTGACCCACAATAATGTATTCCCTAAACAAATGGACTCAGAAACATCTCATTTAAGGAGAGAAAGGTTATCAATTCAACTGAGTGAGATCACAAAGTCGGTGATAAATGTGAGCGTTTGTCTGGTTTTCTACTACGGTTTACTTGATTTTCTTTTTTTAGAACTAAATATTAAGCAGAGTTGAAGACCTTTATATTTGTTTTTAAACAGAAGCAGCTCTTTCACATTTTAGATGTGATTTGAGCTCTTACAGAAAATAAATTACTCATTAACCCTCACACAATATTGCCATTCTCTCAAAAGTGTTGGTAATTTGCATAACCTCTATAAAGTATTATAAATGAAAAATATTTGAAATCTAGGCGCTTTTATGTTTAATGCAGTGCTATTTTATTTTTAATTAATTAATTAGTTAATTTTATTGTATTTCTGTTTCTGTAATTTGTGATTTTAATGATTTTTTCCTGTTGTGTGAAGCACTTTGAATTGCCTTGTGTATGAAATGTGCTCTACAATTAAACTTGCCTTGCCTGTGCACAAATACAGACTCGTGTCATCTACTTTCTCCTGCCCTCTCCCCCTATTGGTCGCCTCCATCATGCTCTGAGTGAGTGACAGGTGGATTTGACCAATAGCTGTTACAGGTGTGACCTCTCAGAAGAAACAGCTGAGATATAACGCTGTTCAACGTGTTCAACTATTGTTATGAACTCTTTAAATTTAACCAATCTCTTAAGACTGATGTTATTTCACCATTTATTTAGCTAAATCACCAATGCATTGTTGTGTTGTATGAACCTTGCTCGGGATTTGAAGGTTTACCCAGTAACATACTGTAACAAGAATAAAGTGTGAAAACCTCATCCAGGCGTTATTCATAGATTGCACTGACCAATCACATGTTCTCAACCTCTCAAGAACTGTCAACACAGAGACACTTGTGCTTTCAAATTAGACCTGCTGGGTTATATAACTACAGTTTTATCGCTGTAGAAATCATTATGGCACTACAATAAATCATGTTCGCTTTGATGGTAAAGCAGAACATTTAATTGTGAGAAGTTATGAGTGATGAATGATGATGAATAAAAAACAAAAGCAGACCAAAACAAGCCCTTGGTCATGTCTCTAAAAGGGAAGGCGATGTCGTATGTGCTGTATACAGAGAAGTAAAACAGCCTCTTCATAAGTGAAAAGGCAGATTAAACTGTCCCGTCACTCCCAAAACTCCAGGTAACATAGCAAAAGAAAATAGAATTCTATCGACTTGACAAAAGGTTTAAGAGTGAAGACATTTTGCCACTCATCAAAGTAGTTTCTGTCCAGTTAACGGAATAAAATGTACTTTTATCATTCTAATAATATAATTAGTTGACCAACCAAGACATCAGACCGATTAAACGACTAAACAATTTAAAGGACTACAAAACAACGTCTAAATCGCTAATCATCGATTTTTAGTTCCACAAACAAGAAAATGGTAGTAGCCTATTTGGTTAATGAGCATTTACTGTGCTATTCAAATTGACTATGCCAACAAGTTGCTTATATTTGCTTGTTTGTACAGGCGTGACACTGGATAGTGATTTAAAAATGTGATGCCCAGATTAGCAAATTCAAATTCATCAGCTAAAGCTAAACCTGCTCTTCCACTGCATCACGTTGAGATTTGAATCACGCGTTTATCACTAACCGCCCAGAGCACTGCACTTCATGTTGGTCTCAAACAAACGTCTCTCGCACGACTACAACTTGTACAGAATGTGGCCGCTCGCCTTTCGACTGGTACAAAAAACTGGTTTATATCACACCTGTTTAATGTCTCTGCCCTGGCTTCCTGTGTCTTATCGAATTGATTTTGAAAATCCTTTTATTTGTTGGAGATCGTTCCTTGTTATTGGTCCCAAAAACAAGGAGGAAACTTAGAGGATGTTGCTGGCTCCAAAACTGTGGAATGTGCTGCCTTTAGACAAGCCCAGTCACTTTCTGCATTTAAGTCAGATCTTAAAACTCATATTACTTCCTTAGCATTCATTGAAATAAGATAAGATAAGATATTCCTTTATTGTCCCACATGGGGAAATTTCATTGATGCAACGCCGGTAGATACAGAGGTAGATACAGAAGAACAGATCACTTATAGGAAGTCTGAAAAACACTCTCAGTAGAAGATCTCCTATAAACAAAAACTCCCATAGATAAAACCTCCCATTAACAAACAAGGGATGGAGGGGAAAAATAATAAAGATAAAAATAAATAAATACATAAATACCATTGCATGTGATCACAACAGTAATTGCACATGAATCACGACAGTAATTGCACATATGACAGAATTGCACATGGTTAAGTCAGTATTGCGAGTGTTCAGGACTAACAGTGTTTGTTATAAAGTCTGACAGCAGCAGGAAGGAAAGACCTACGAAACCTTTCCTTCACACAGCGAGGGTGGATCAGTCTCTCACTGAAGCTGCTCTGATGATGAAATAATGACTTTTAATAGTGTACAATGGATTTTTATGGCTTATCTATTTTTTCATTGCTGTGTTTTTATTACTGTTGTGTACCGCACTCTGGTCCACTCTGTTGTTTTTAAAGTGCAATGGGAAAGAAGTTGGATTGGATATTGTATTGAAATAATAATGCATATTTACAACAAAATATAATAATGAACGAATAGCAAAACAGCACAATAGCTAAATAAAAGCCTGTTACAATAACACAATTTTAATTGCGACAGATTGCTACAGAAAATATCAACAATAGATTGAAGATAGATCAAAGATAGATCAAAGATAGCTCAAAGATAGCTCAAAGATAGCTCAAAGATAGCTCAAAGATAGCTCAAAGATAGATCAAAGATAGATCAAAGATAGATCAAAGATAGATCAAAGATATATCAAAGATATATCAAAGATAGATTGATTATTTTACTACAGAATAATATAAATAAATGCGATGTTCTTTCTCTCATTTATTGAACGGTAAGTCAATGTAGTAATCATCGTGACAGGCCAAGCTAAATAGCAACATATCAAAATAGCTAAATGTAAGGCTATGTAGACTAACGTATGTCAATGTCTATGTCAACTTTATTTCTATAGCACATTTACAACAACACCAGCTGCCCAAAGTGCTTCACATGCACAATTCATGGTAAAAACACGGATTACTACAAATGCAATTACAAATGTAAAGCAGTGCGCTTAACTCTAACTGCAAATGCAAATAACTTATCAAAATGAAATCACACATTGCATTAGTTTACATGTTGTGATGAGTTAAACTTGTTATGTGCATCTTTCAGACTCATATACAGTGCAGTGACTCAGACAGGTCCTTCTTTTTCCAAAAAGCTGCCTATCATACATTTGGTTGGAATCCCACGTGTCCAGATGGAGCGCCAACAGCCGGTCTCCTCTGACACGGTAAAACACACAAGAGACGCATTTTGGACGGGCTAAAATTATAAATGGGCTCAGAACAAATGTGAATCCAAAACAAGAGAAAAACGCAGCAGTTGTGAGCAGAGTGTACAGGTTAAAGAAATCACCTCGGAGCAGAAGACGAGGTCAGATTTGTTTTTTTGATGGATCTGAAATTCGGTGACCTTTGCATGCATGTAGAAAGCCTGACTCACTGAATTAATAATGGTGCTCTGCGTATGGCAGCGTCTCAAAATAGCCATTTCAGCTTTTTACACTGTGGCTTTCACAAACCAGGGAAATGGAAACCAGGATACAGGAGAGAAAGTTCATGGGCAGCTCATTTATGGGAATAGGAAGAGATTTTCAACATGTACAAACAACAACAATGGGCATTAGGGCTGGGACAGGAGCTCGTGAGAGGAAATTGTCATAAGATTGTGGACACAAGTAGAAAATGATCTGGTGAGATTTTTTTAGAAAAAAAAAAAAGGGTTTAACGGTGGTAAAGTTGAATATTTTGAGATTTTGTTCCAAAAAGCAGTGCAGCAGTACAATATTGAATTAAAAATACAATTTAAAAATATGAGGCTATAATTGTGAACTTTTATTTACAAATTATAATTTTTTTCAAAATCTGGTCTTGTCTTGTTCTTGTTTGCACAATCTCATGTCCAAGTTAACCTTTAAGTAATTTACATAAACATCAGAGCAAAGCTTTTTCACTTAGAGATTTACATGGATTTATTCAGTTGAATTATTATTTTTTTACTTCAGATTGTTTCTTCAAAATAATAGCTCCCTCAAAAAGTTACTTGGCCAAATCTCTATTGCATGCTCACTAGATCTGTCACCTTACTGAGGTTTAAAAAATTTTTTTAGACAATGTGTAATTTCTACCTCATCAGATAAATGATGAATATGAATAACTCCATAACTCAAGAGTGTGCATTTCAGTTGGAGCCGATTCCCCGGGAGTATAGCAGCACAGGACGCTTTCTATAAGTCAATAACACAATCGATCCACACCAGAGACAACTGCAGCAGTAGACGAGCAGCTCCTGAGCTGCAATGCAGATGACACACACATATAGCATTACCCCGATCTATAGACACTCAAACGTACACGCATCGGCATGTTGGCTCATTAGACACACCACACTTTGAACATCAAGCCAAATTCAACATGGAATTAAAACATAACCGTCAATTAACTGGAAAGTAATGTAGGCCTTGGCCAGATGACCTCTACTAAGTCCACTCTGTTTCCTGTATCTGGAGGCTACTGAATAATTAAACACTGGTCTGTGATAGGCCGGTTGGATCACATGATGTATCAGTGCTGCTGCGTCTTGCCTGATGTGTAACACGGACAAACTAACTCCACATATGCAACTGCCGGGCCAATGATAAAAGATTAGTGAATTTAGGAGTAGACAGAGAACGTGTACTCCATGAAGTAAGTGGTATTACTTTAAAAAATGTGGTCACGCTTTGTAAAGGTCTGACAACATAACGGAAGTGTGATCAAGGCTGTGCAATTAATTGAGATTTAATTGTCATTGATCAGCTTGAGCCATTTTGGTTCTACTTCTAATGAAAAATAAGTTTTGACTCCAATGGAAATCTGGATAAACTGCTCAAATATCAGAACAGTCCCAATATTTACTGTCAGCTGTGGTGCTGGCATCTATAGAACAAACAACAACAACAACATATTACATCATACAAAAGAACTACCACATTTTAAAAAGTAAATATGACTTTGTTGCAACAGGTTATGCATTAAATGCTAGTCAATTGTTAGCATTGGTGATTAGCATACAGGTCAAACATAATGGACTAAAAGAAATCTTCTAAAAACAGAATGTGTCTGAAACTTTCCCTGTGTATGCTAATATCACTGCACAAAATATTTATGTTCAATTTATAATTATGTGAATTATGTTCCGTTTGTAATTGTAATGATGCATTTTTTGAGCTTTTAGTGCTTCCATTGATAATGGTCTGTCAGTTATCAGTCTGAGTAAAGCCATAGAAATGCTGTTCATAAGTCCAGCCTGATGGCGATGCCAGCTTCAGTAAATGTTCCATTAACCACTTTATGCCACCGATTCAAACTACTTCCTGAAGAATATTTCATTCATGAGACAGATATAAAAATACAAACAATAAAACTCACATAAAAAACATAAAACGTTCCCCATTAGTGAAGGTACTTATGTTAAGAAAGATTGAGTCCAAATATGTTTTTTCACATCATATTTATTGAATGAGAAGTTCATGGCGTATAGTTATCCTAACCGGCCTATTTTTACAGACCAATCCTCCCAGGCTTTGACTCACATGTGCATGTCGAATCAGATGTGTTACAGCCTACAGCCTAAATACAATCTTATTAATGAATACTGAAATAAACTCTCAAACTCAATACAAAATAGTGTTTGTATCTTAAAAAGTGAGAATGCGGGTAATTATTTATTTTCTACTTTCAAAATGAATATAGCTGTAAATCAATCAGTGCTTTTCTTTCAGGCTTCTCATGCTGTCTTGAGGAGTACGTACCTTTAAGATCACACAAAATATTACTCAGGTAGTGAGTTGTAATGTTACTGTTGTTTTATATATGTGTAGATGTAATTAGGCACACAAACTATGGTATTTGCAAAGAATATACTACAAAGTTACATGATATCTTAAGGTAATGTGTCAGAAACATGCACAAAAAGGTGCTAACCCTGATTTTTTTATGTATTTAAAAACATAAAAAACAGAACTGCCAAACCCAACTACAACTCCCATATTGACAGCGCACTTCCTGGTCTCTTGGACAACAAAACGCTCAATAGTTATATACACTCAATTGTCTCATTTTGACCCCAAGAGCTGCTTTTTTTAAAAATGGTGCTCCACTACATGGAAAAAATGGGTACAGGCTCTTTAAATTGCAAATTCAAACCAATTTATGGCAATAGCCGCTGATAAATGTAACTGAATTTAATGTAATGCCTGAAACTAGATCATTATAAAAACTTCTCACTCGTGGCTGAAGGACGCCAAAAATCATATCAACTTCAAAGTCAATTACGGCGCACGATTTGGTGAGTAAGAAAACAGCAGACGGCGTATTGTGTTCAGAACGATAGCGCTTCACAGGAACCAGGAGTCTAGCCCCGACTAATCTGGCCCTTCGGTTTTACATTACTGCAACACCATTAGGCTCATTTGATTAGGGCGGCCTGGGACTCCGCTGTGAGAAATCAGACATTTTAGGAAGGATAATTGTTGTTATTGATGCTAGAGGATTACTTAACTCCTAAATGACTTGGGTTTGTTATGGGCAAGATTAAAAGTGCAGCAAGGACAATTGATCTGGGAGCTACAGCGAATAGTGATCAAAAGTGAATTACAGTAGTAATGTGAGTTCTAAATAACCTCAAGGTCATTTTAAGATAATTTTCATATGTATGCGTGGTTATATTTTGTGCAAATGTAGATTTAGGTAAATTTAAAGCCGGGCTCCCGGATTTTGGATCTTGAGCACAGCACTAGATGCAGACAGCACGCAGCAGTCTGGTTTTGTCACATAGTGCTGCTTTTAAATCTATTGAGGTAAAATATATTTACAAGATAGAAGTTTGATCACCCAGTGCTGCTCGGTGGTCGAGAGGTTAAGACACAGCACACAAACGCCAGGCTCCAAGTGCAGCTGGCCACAGTGTCGTGAGTTTGATTTCCCACTCTGACAATTTACTGCATGTCCTTCCCTCTCTCATCCCCTAGTTCACTCTGTACTTTCCTGTCAATAAAGCCTACGGGCAAAAAAATCTTTAAAAAATAAATTTGATCACCCCACTTATGAATGATGTACTTTTAGGTAGAATACTTGTTATGTTTGTCGACCCACCTGCTTCTCTCAATGAAGAGGCTTTACTTCTTCTACAGGTTTAAATTAAACTTCTTGGAATTGCATTTACATGTCAAATGAAAAATTTAATTCTGGCTGTTCCGTTCTCATCTAAGTAGTATCTGACAGAGCTGGTGAGTCACTGTCTTATATCTGTCTGAAGGGAGGAGATAACTCCACTGAAACTAACACAAACTAGTTGTTTACAGTAAGGAGTATCGGGTTTTAGTTCTATTGTACAAGTCAAATGTGTGAGGGACGACACAGACATAATTACATGCATTTTGTTGCAAAAACATACTTGTTTTTATATGGAAGAGAGATACCGTAAGTTTAATGTCAAATTCAAGCTAAAGCATCTCCAGAGTCAAGCAAGTGGGCTGAGGTAGCGGACCCTCCACCAGGAAGGAATAGATACTAAAGGCAAACAGGAAGAAGAGCATCTTCCAGTCCAAAATAGGCAAAATGTCCAAGTGTTGTTTTGAACTGAAGTAGCTACACACCGCTCACATTTACAGGGTTATATCCTAAAAAAACTGTCAGAATTTTCAACCAAGCTAATGTATGCTAAGCTAATTTGGCGTGTTTTGTCTCAATCAAGTCTAAACAATACAGGTTTGTTATTCTCTTCATTTGAAAGGTCTTCTAAAAAATAAAAATAAATTATATTATATACGAGATGAGCAAAAACCAAGATGTTCTGAGCACTTACACCTTGAATGCAGAATCACTCCAACATTTATGAATCCCTACTTCAATAACAACTCAGACTAAACCAATAATGGGGGAACACCAGGTTTAAAGGGGCTGTACATGATTCTTTAAATCATGTAATAAAGTAAATTCTGTTTTACCCCAGTATGTGAAAATGAGACTGCATCTAATTGTTTGCTGTCTGCATTAGATTATAGCTTTATTGTGATGTTTAACTCTGCTCTGGCTTTAGAGAGATGTGAAACTAATTGCAGTAAAAGAATAATAATTCTAATAACAGTACAAATCAGGTTTAACACCTAAAAATCACTTAGCAAAATATGTCACCTTTCACATAATGTTTTGCTAACTTTGTTATGCACAAAAACTGCAGAAACACAGTCCTTTACCTTATGTACTGAAACGACTGCACCCCACGGTTTCCCAAAGATGTGTAATACATGTACCAGTTAGCATCCCCTGTTGTTTCCCATGACACTAGACATAATGCTAGCACATGCTAACACCACAGCTTCCATAATCATCCATGTAGCTCGTGTGCGCCGCATACGTGTGCACTTAATCATCGGATAGAGCTGGATTTGGGCTCAGTAATCAGGAAACGGTCCACGGGCCTTCAGCCTAATTGGTCATGACTGCTAGTTCAGGGCTAAGTGACAAACAGGCGGGCGGCGAGCGGCGGTATTTTTAGACCCGAGCCTGGCCTAACACAGAGGGGACGGTGACAGGTGGAGAGGGGAGCAGAGATTAAGCAAGGCTCTGCTGACTTCATCTGAATCACATTATAGAAAAGGCAGAAGACATGGTTCAAAGAGCAGCAACTAGATTAGGCGACGGACAGAGCGAGGCAACAGGGGTATTATAAAAGGAGAGGCGGTTTACCTTCTGTAGACTGGTGGGGTTTAGCTGGGTTTTGTCTATGATCTTCACTGCGACCTGGAATGATAGAAACAGACGGATGAGCTGCGTAGCAAAAAACACACAGTACACAAATATAGATGTACAAAAGTTGAAGTTTAATTATCAGACAAACGTGAATCACAAAAGTGGAGAGACATCTACTTATACCCAACATCACTTTTTTATTATCGTTGCATTTTGTACTTTAAGCAATATACTCGATATTCAAGTCAAACCTTCAAAACAACATTCATGATATTGTCTGAATTTCAATATATCTATACCACGTTTATACCGAATTGCACTTTGCCGATCTTGCCTGGGGGACAAGGACCAGTTGAAATGTGGCTCTATTAATCACAGCTCTCTCCTTTCAGTCTTGCTTGTTCAAATTTCTCAATATGTTCTTATTTGAGGTGTGACTGACTACAATTTCAGGAAAGTGTCTCTTAAATGGCTTATTATATTACCATTCTTGCAGTTAGATTTGGTATTTGTCAAAACTTGTTACACTAGAGAAATCAAGCTGGAGGCAAGAATTGCTCCTACATCCAAAGCCAATCTATTTGATACTAATGGACTCTTGAGTAAAAACTTCTTATTTGCGCCTGTGCCAGAACGGTGGATGTACTACTACGTCTGCAGACTGGTGATGGTCTGTTCTGTCCATCCTCCAAAGTGCACAACGCCAAACACGCATCAGCAACTTCCTCCCCGATCCATACTGCAGACTCACCAGATAGCCTTTTAAATTATACATCAAGCGACTGACACAAGCAGAACATAACGCAATTACACCCAAATGAGAGGAATAGACTTGTTTGCTGCCGTAAAGTGGGCTATTTGGTAAAAGTTATGCAGATGTGAGGATGGTTAAAAATGAATAGGGCTGGAGTTTAGCAGCCGGGTTTGCGGTTAGACCACAGCAATTACAGTGTGTTGTGTCAGTCAGAAGCACTTTGCAGCAAGGCCTTTTACAGATCACATCCTGCCCTGGGTTTTTACGGTTTACACGTTGGGCTAGATTGCTTCATTGATTGGCCTAATGCAGCTTTATGGAAGGTTCAGATATAACAATAGCAACAACAATTGATTGGATACATAATGAATGAAATTTCAAGTTAAATTGAAGTTTAAATAGGCATAATATGGAAAATAAATTGACATATTCTAGGATTTTAGGCTATTGGAGTCTTATTTGTAGCTACTGTAATATTTTTTTGTATTATTAGGACCTGTAGTTTATAGACGTCTGAAAATACGTTCTGAAAATGCCGATGATTGTTGTTGTGTTAGCTTCCGTGTAATCTCAAACGTTATCATACGTCGCAATATTGATCACAGTTTAAAAGATGGAAAAGTGGCTAGCAAGAAGGTTGCAGGTTCGACTCCCGGACCAGACCATGGATGTTTCTCAAAGCTTAGGCGCCTTGGTCTGATCTGGGCGTGGTTAGGCGTCCACCTCATCCAAGTGTGTTCCAAGGTTCATGTCCTCAGGAGGCATATGTCTAAAGTGTAACCCCCCCTAAAATATATGTGACCATCACGCCCCCATATACATATATTTTTGTTTATTGGTGTAACTGTGGCGCTGCTTCTCGTTCCCGCTTAACCCTGTTCCATTTGCCTTTGTCTTTTTGGGCTGCGTCAGGACACGCGCCTTGGATTGGAAGGAATTGACTTTGGAGGAACCGACTTTGGAGGAACCGACTTTGGAGGAACCGACTTTGGAGGTAGGGAGAGGTGAGGTACTTGTGCTTTGGGAAACAGCCCAGGTCTCTCTGTGCTGATTTGACTTTTTAAGTAGAAAAACAAAAATGATTGAGGTTAGCACTAAACACAGCTATAAACCTTTCTCCTTCCATTCAAACCACCAACATCTAGACAACATCCATCAGCCTCTTCCTTCGTTGCATCTTCAACTTGTATATAATCGACTTCAATAAGTACTGCAAATTGAACTTTTATATAGTTTCATTCAAAGTAAACCCATTTTCCAACAAAGTAGCACATGTTTCACAGTCGGCGGCGGGCGCTACGATGATGGTGCAGTATCAAGTGGAGCGTAAGTGGATTTAAACTGGCCCTGATGAACTGCTGTTCTATCCCACTGTACGAGTATTACTAGTCTAATCCTAAATTCACAAACGCCACACACAGACAAGTGCAGGAAGAAGCACGGGTTTCAGCGCTACAGGCCTGACAGATATCAGATGAGTTTGTTTGGTTTCACGTTTCAGACTGATACAACGTGGCACAGGAGCATGGGAAACTATTCAAATATTTCAAGGATTGGGGTGTAACAATAGCAAATGTAGTAGATTAGAGTAGTAGTAGAAGGCATATTTTAGTTAAGTTTAAGTACAAATGTGCAATCATGTTGTGGCCTTAATAGTAAAAAATAAAAAAAACTCGACCATTCTTTATCACTAAATGCTTTACGCTGCCATATAATGAGTACAAGCAAGTAACCATAGTTGTAGCTGCAGAATCTGGCAACACAAAGCTTTCATAAATTCAGCTTTGAAAACCAACCCGAAACATGGAAATATGACAAATTTGGGAATGGTTTTCTTGTGAATAAATCAATATTGACATAATTACATTACAATACATATTTTAACTAATATGAATGGGAAAAAAAATGTTTTTAACAGTGGTGGAAGAAGTACTCCAAGTACAGATATACCGTAGATATGACATATTGTTTTTGCCTTCACAAGTTATAAAGCATAACAGCAAATACCTGTCAGATGAGAAAGTACAGATACCTGCTCTAAAATGTAGTGAAGTAAAAGTAAAAAAAATATCCACTATAAAATAGACTTGGAGCAAATGCTGTTTTTTTTTTTTAACCATTCCACTGCAACAAAACAATGGAAATGAATCCCAGAGGTTTGCCATTTACACTTTTGTAAGCATCTATGACAGAATTGCTATTTTACAATGTTGCAGATATTGTTAGCTAATATCAGCCATCCATTCTGCATTGTAAAGGATTAATGACTGCTGTCTACTGCACTGTGAAGGAACAAGGCGGCAGTGGAGTGTCTTGAGTGTCTGAGGGCTCTGGCTGCAGTGAAAGCGTTGTGTTAAAGGGGTACAACACAAGTGCTGACTCACACCCAGCAGCACAGTGAGCAGGGCTTCCCCATCTACAAGTCACAGAGCACAAAGGAAGCAATAGAGTTCTAGCGAGGAAGTACCTACCGAAGTAGTCTTCATAGGATGTATCTTGTGACTAGGTTTTACTGTATCAAAAGCTTTAGTATAATATCTTTAGAACTATTGTATTATCTTTTTTTAATAATTGATAACCAAAATAGTCCAACCAAAAAATTCTCAGGATTTAGAATATTTTATACAATATTATTTCAAATTAGAGGTTTGCAATAAATCGAAAAATGGTTATTTTAGAGAGTTTAAGATTAAAATGAGCTCAAAAACAGACAGAAAAGTATTGTGTAATCTCTCAAACGTGAGTATAAAGTGACATTTCTGTACTTTTGTGGTCCATTGTAAGGCCCATTCACGTTTTGTGCGAAACTTGAACCTCAACCATGACATTTCCAGGCCCATTTTAGCACATTCCTGATGCAGTGTGAAAGAATCTTGTTTTTATTGCACATTTCTATCCTCCTACTGTTCTTAAAATATCCGTTGCAACACTGAAATTTCCCTATTGTGACACAAATAAAGCTTCTCTTATCTTATATTTGCCACATTTATTGCTGAAATGTCTCAAATCCTAACATTTACACAATCTTTTCACTGCATCTTACAAATGTTACATTGATATATTGTAAGACTATCCCTGAATCAGCACTTCCTATAAAGCAGTAACATTTGGTTCTTCTCGCCCTCCGAGTGCAAAAGTCATGTTTGTATGCTTGTTTGTCTCTCTAATGGATTTAAGGGTGAATAATTCAGCTTTGCAGTGACAGAAGGCCAAAGCGCATCACTGTTAATTATTCAGCGCGTTTGTAACACACGGCCCATATGCTCGCTCTCATATGCAGGTCTCGGGCAAAAATGGGTTCAAAAAAGCAACAAAGTGAACATTCATTAACGTTGGGATTAAAACGTCATAACAGCGCCATGTTAGTGGTTGTGACACAAGGGAACCGAGTGGACGCACTGAAAAGTCATACGGCAAAAAAGAAACGTGGAAGATGCATGAAAGGGTAAAGTTGGACTCGGGAATCTGAATCAGAAATCAAAAAATAGTTTATAGCCATTGCTAATGAACAGAATTCAGAAACGTAGGGACTTGCGTTGGTGATACGGTGCAACGTCAAACAATGAACAATGATAAAACCACCTAAAGAAAATGAAAAACAAAAACATTTTTTAATCTGCTATAGGTCGGTGTAATCCCTCATTCGTCCAGGCGTGTTCCATCTACTATCAATCTGCTATAGGATAAAAATAAAGGCTTTCTCTATACACAAAATGTACAGTTGAATTTACAGATGTAGTGCAGAAAGTGAACAGTGCAGTGAGTGATTAAATATTGGTTAAAGTGTTTAAGAAGTGTTCATGAGTCCAACGGCAGAGGCAAAGAAACTGTTCTTGTGGCGGGAGGTTCTAGTCCATCCAGACTAGAACCTCCTGCCTGAGGGGAGTTGCCTCCTGCCTGAGGGGAGTGGCCTCCTGCCTGAGGGGAGTGGCCTCCTGCCTGAGGGGAGTGGCCTCCTGCCTGAGGGGAGTGGCCTCCTGCCTGAGGGGAGTGGCCTCCTGCCTGAGGGGAGTGGCCTCCTGCCTGAGAGGGGAGTGGCCTCCTGCCTGAGAGGGGAGTGGCCTCCTGCCTGAGAGGGGAGTGGCCTCCTGCCTGAGGGGAGTGGCCTCCTGCCTGAGGGGAGTGGCCTCCTGCCTGAGGGGAGTGGCCTCCTGCCTGAGGGGAGTGGCCTCCTGCCTGAGGGAGGTGGCCTCCTGCCTGAGGGGAGTGGCCTCCTGCCTGAGGGGAGTGGCCTCCTGCCTGAGGGGAGTGGCCTCCTGCCTGAGGGGAGTGGCCTCCTGCCTGAGGGGAGTGGCCTCCTGCCTGAGGGAGGTGGCCTCCTGCCTGAGGGGAGTGGCCTCCTGCCTGAGGGAGGTGGCCTCCTGCCTGAGGGGAGTGGCCTCCTGCCTGAGGGGAGTGGCCTCCTGCCTGAGGAGAGTGGCTGAATAGTCCATGTCCAGGGTGAGACCTGTTCATCCAAGAGCATCTGATACAAATCTAATATTGCAAAAGGCATATATGTATTATTACTAAGGTTTAGACGTTATTTTTGTTTCAAACATGATTTTGATAATAAGGAAAAGGATTGAGTTTGATTGAGATATATAAGACTGTAATCCAACACAAACTACTAGTGCTTTCTTCATGGTGCCATGAGGTCTTATACTAGTTCTGATAACGCCCAGGCTCAGACCAGGGCATTATGTGGCCCTCGGCCTCTTTTAATCGCAGTTTTGATGACTAAATTGCTACTCTTTCTAGTTCTTCTATTATTGTCTGATATGGAACAGGTGTCTGTACTGAATGAAACAATAGTAGAAATAGCCTATATTTTACAGAAATGTGCTTATGATGATGAGCATCCGTTACATCAGTAATCGCCTTCCTTGGTCCTTGAGCAAAAATCATTGCTTTCCCATGCTCAAGATCATTCTAAAACTGTTCAAGAGAGATTAAGGAAATACAGTTTTTCTGTTTATTGTCATTTATCATGTATCTAGTTATCGATTAGCATCTTACATTTGGTACTTTTGACAACTTTGTTGACATATTTGGGAGTTAAATTCCAGTTCTAGTCAGTAAAAATATTTTATCATTCAATATTGATCGTGAGCTTTTTTTCTTTATACTACCCAAGAACTTTCTGTCATTTTACTGTACTGCAATAATATTTGAGCTGTAAACTGTTGAATAAATAACTTCTATGACTCATTATAGATGCAAACTAACTATTAAGTGTTACATTCTGCTTGTTATTTTATTTATTCATTAGAGCTCATGTTTTTTTTTTATTGAAATTGTACATTTAGAACATTGAGGATTATTGGGTTATTGTGTCATTGGCATGGTGAATGTGTGCGGTGATAAAGGAGTTTTTCTAAAACGTCTTCACAAATATCCTGTCGTTTTTTCAGACCTAGACCTACAGACTGATGCTTGGGAATGCCACTGGGACATTTAGTAGGCTGTGTTCTTTCCACCTGTTCTTTGGCTGCTCACTTGGCTCGAGTCTTTGCATTCTGATGAGCAAGCAGAGCCACACAAAGCAGAGCCTGACTTTGTGCTGCACAGAGTATACTGGGGAGCACACCCAAGAATAATATACAGGAGCCGAGGACAGGAGCCGAGGACAGGAGCAGAGGATAGGAGCAGAGGACAGGAGCAGAGGACAGGAGCAGAGGACAGGAGCAGAGGACAGGGACAGGGATCAAGCCAGTGCCATGTCCATCTCGAGGGACACGACGTTATAGGGCCAAAAAAGGATAGAAATAGCTGCGAGATCAATCAAAATTTAATTGAGATTGAGTTTCAGTCGTTTCTAATTGTCAATTATCAACTTGGGGCTTTTTACGAGCGACCCTGTCAGTAAAAGCATGTGGTTTAGACTTTAGAGGAAGAAAAAATACTGTTTTTAGGAGACTTATTATGCAAAATCACCTTTAATGAGCTTTTAACCTTCTTACAACAGTGTTTCCTCATCATTAGTTTACTCAAAGTTGTATTTTGATTGATTCCTGTATAGTCCTCCTGCAACTGAGGCTGGAGTTTTCACCTACCCCCCATCCACACCCAAATCCCAGCACTTAGTTATGATTTGTAAGGTTAAAAAATGTCACGTGTCCATATTAAAAAATATAAATATGTATGCTTCATCATCCACAAGCCCTTAAGCTTTCAAGAGCACAGACTTTGTGCCTGATCCTAAAATGTAATTGCCATTAGCATCTTTAAAACCTTCTGCAAGTAGGATAACGTTTATTAGCATAGCCACTCAATAATTATGTAAACTAGCATTAGCCAGCTGCTAATGACCTGAAACAAGGTTGGAGTGAGTTTTGTAAGTCCACTGGTCCCTCCTGACCACAGTAATACATTTCTGGCCACAATCAGGGTCTTGGGGATGTTACAATACAATTCAATGTACTTTACTGTCCCCCCGGGGAAATTTGTTGTGGACTTGTGCTGTAGAATCTTCAGTTAAAAACCACACGACACAAATCATACAATCACAATCACATGCAACAAGGCGATGCTTCACTTCCTAAGCTGGTTTAGGAGCTTTATCGTTACAGAAGAGAAACCCTTTGTTTTGAGACATTTTGTGCAGTGCAACATGCGGCTTTTGTCCTGAAGGTGGCAGTAGCAACGCGGGTGTGACGTCACTTCGGACCCATGAACAGAGTAAGTACCGGTAAGTTAAGTTTGATATGCCATTTTTTACTTCATCATAACAACGCGCCTCACAGCCGGAAAGTCACAGGTTTGATTCTCTTTCTATGTTGCTTCTGAAACCAGCTCACAAGGATGACCAACACATCCCCTGGTCACAAAGGCGATATAGTCATAATCATGACAAGGCTAGTTGATGATGTGATTGTGACTGTACTTTACTATTAGCCACGTGTCTGAACGTTTATGCAATGACAAGGGTTCACTCTCTTTTTGTGAATGTTGTGAATTGTCCAACCTGGTCACAAATAGAGAAGAGGGGCGGGACATGTTCCAGATTGTTCTATCCAACAGTTTTTTTTAGTATCTGAAGTCACAGGGCTCCATGTCCAAGACCAGTCCCAAGCCATTTTATTTTAAGTCACGTCACACCTACGTTTTTGGTCTACAACAGATGAGGAAACATTTTTTGCAGAAGGTCAAATCACTCACTGCACACCTGGCTTACGAGAACTGCTGACTAATATGATGTACTATCGATTTACACATAGGAACATAAGGTATCCATGCAAAAGCCTAGTCACACAAACGCACTGTTGTGAGTGATGGGAGCTGTCAGAGGGCAGCAGGAGCCCTGGAGGAGACGGAGAGCAGATCACAAGGCCAGTGTCTTCTCCAGAGGGACGCAGGACTTTAATTACAGACACACCAGGAGGAGCACGTCCATCACACAGCCAGGTCAACTGCAGAGTTTGTGACTATCAAGTCTATCCAACGGCTCAATAAGGAGTGGTCAATTTCACATATTCGAAAAAAGACATGTTTTTATAGCTGGGATTTGTAAAACCATTCAGAAGAGAAAGGGCAGAAGCAAATTATGATTAAAAAAGCATATTTGCCATGGCAATCAACCCATTACTAAGCAAAACTAGACTAAATCTATTCAGTCCCAGAACAGAAGATCAGGGGTCTCACTACGTACATTCAGGGATGGCGCCCCCGCCGTTCCTAACATGATAAATCAAAATCGCCCGCCATCCGTTTTGATATCGGGGGGGAAAATAAGCCATCCCTAAAACGCAATTTCATTGCATATTTTTGGTAGCGCCATCATTAAAATACTACTTCAAATAAACAAGTACCGCCTCATCAAAGTGTCCAGTTTACATTCAAAGTCTATATGGTCTTAGGCGTCCCGCGTTTTTCCCGCGACCTGTTTGTGGAGCGTACCAAGCATGGAATAGTGTAACTTAGTATAGGTTAAGTTGAGTTGGATGCGACGTTCTAAAATGTCCTCGTTTTCCATTACAATTCAAAGTCACTCTTACCTCTCGACCGGTTAGGACGTGCCTGGCCAGCTTGACTTTGGCGAAGTTGCCCTTGCCGATGGTCTTGAGGAGGCGGTAGTTGCCGATGTGGGGGTGCTCCTCGGTGGAGGTGAAGGAGTTGCGGCATCGTGGCAGGCTGTGGCGGCTCGCCGACTTTGTGGGCGGCGCTGGGGGCTCCGCAAAGCCGTCCACCGAGGAATGCTGAGGAGAGAAGAAACATCTTATTAAGGCTGCATGATATGAGGAAAACATACGATATTCATAACACATTCAGTTTCGTTTGGGCTCGTTATTGAGCTTAACAACACTAACTGCAGCAGTGTTTCTCAAACTGCGGCCCTTTCCAGGTCTAGATTTTGTTTTATTTTGAGTACATTTTGATGATGTTTTTGTTCTCCTCTGTGCTAGTCCTTCTTTAGCACTATTTCAATCAGTATTGTCCTTTTAAACCCAAGTTTAGACCTGGAATAGTCCCCTAATGGACCTGGTTCAGCTCTTATGGTACTCGGAAGGCCAAATATTCTTAGGTGATACTTGTTTGTTTGAGTAACCAAAACAGGTATTCTGGATATTTTGAGCTATGGTGGAGCAAACATAATAATTAGAAAAATTCATCATAATAAAAAAGTTTCAATGCATTTAAAAACTGCTACATAAGCAATATATTCCCCTGCTAATACTTATTTCTTATTATAATAACTGTAAAATTCTATGTAGCTAAAGTTCCTCACACGCTGCATTTACCAACAATGCAGCAGAGTGGTGCAGTGAAGAAGTTGTGCCAAGATAAGGACATTAGAAATAAAAGCTTATGGAAGAGTGCTTCTCAAGCTCTGAACACTGGTGAACATGAGCTTCTTCTGGTGGTGGAAATCAGGAGTCTTTTACACTTTAGAGCTGGTTTCCAATTAGTTTAGACTTGGTTAGGACCTTATTTTGTCCTGCTTTAGTCCATATTTAGGCATACTTTATTTCTGCATGTTTCAATTTGGATTAGTGGAAGTTCTGTTGTCCTGGTTAGACCTAGCATAGACCTGGTTCAGTCCTTGTTTTGACTTGCGAGCCATTTTAAATATGCCTAATTCAGATTTAGTCCGTAAATATGGTTAGACCTATTTTAGTCCTGGAAAAAATGTGGTTATGGTCACAGGCTTTAGTTCTGGAGTTTTTATTAGTGTCATTCTTGTTCTTGAATGCAGCTTTACCTGATTAATTCAGATAAGTTTTAGTTGATAACGTTGCCAGAAATGTGCTGAGGTAGTATTTGCTGAGAAAAGTTTCTGAATTGACAGCTTACGGCAATGGTTCTGGTATTAAATTCACTTGGGACTTTCCACATTAGAAGAGCGCTATGGACAAAACAATTTGACAAATTGAAGAGTGGACTCCCTCCCTCTGACATCCTAACCTCCTCCTAACCTAGAGACCGTATCCGCCACAGGACTAGATTAGATAACAAAAGAAAGTTACTGTTCTTTACTTATGGGCCTTCAAGGGAAAGTGACGACACGTCTCCACACACTGGAGAATAAAAAGACCCACTTTGTAGAGGTCAAGCCGATCTCAAACAGAGCGGAAGGCTTCTAAATAAAGAATATGTCATTTAAGTGTATTATTGATGAAACTCAATTAGTTTTAATTATTTTTAGACATGCAGACATGGCTGTACCCGATTTTCTTCTTCATGTAAAAAGTCAAATCAGTTTTATTCTCCACTAAGCAGCAAGTGCGCTGTTAGCATGCTAGTTGTTAGCATGCTAGTTGTTAGCTTTACTGTGACAGCAACATGTGCCCTGGCCTCAGAGTTTGCTTAAAATGCTTTAGGTATGTGAGCAAACTGTATAAAATTAAGTAGTTCTGTTTTTCACTTCTCTTTTTTTTGTTTGTTCAGGTAGACTTCATTCTTCCCTGTGATCATTTGATGATGTAGGCGTTTTGTCATTTTGTTGATTACGTGGTTATCGGTGTCTTAGTCCAGTATTTTTTATTATTTTTTCCAGTTTTCAAATGTACAAAAACAGAATAAAAAATAACCCAGAACTCGACACAGAGAGAGAAAGTAAGGGAAACACGCTGGTCAACATTAAAGTCACATTTAGTCCAAAGTTTGTCAAATTTGTCCATGTTTGTCCACCTAAGTCTGCTATTTCTCTTGTCCAGTCATCTCGCTCTGGTGTGTAACTCTTCCTTAGCTAAAGCAGACCTAACTCTAGAAAACGTGGAGAGCTAAACCTGGCAGGGTCCAATTTGGATCATTTAAACAGTGTGGTGCCGTTCATTTAAGACAGTGGAGACGTTCAGACCATACCCATCCACTCCGAAGTGAACCAGTGGAAACAGGCCTTTATTTTAGCAATGAACAGGACTCCAACAGAACTAAACACTGACTAAAACAGGTCTTCACCAGGAAGAGGGTCCCAACAGGGTACAATGAGTAATCAAGGACTGGATTTACATTTATAAATAACAGTCTAACTTAAAAATAAAAGTAGACAAAACTATGACTAAACTGGGATTAAACCATGACTAATCTGGTCCAAACTGGGTCTACCCCAGGTCTAATCCAAAACTAGTCCAAAAAATAAACCAATATAAAAAGGCAATGGACCTCACCTGATTTATTTGTTAAAAATGGCTGCACATATCTATAGTGTGTCTATCTGGTGCACAGGAGCGGGGGTGTCAGTCCGGGTCAGACATCCCATGATCCTTTGCTCCTGCACCACACCCACTCATAGAATAAAGCATAAAGCCTTAGTCTGGTTACCCAGTCCTCCGTGCTCCCGTTTCACTGGGGAAACGCTACACCCTGCAGGGCTAGCATCACCCTGGCTCAGCCATGCACAGACAGAGAGAGAGCGCGAGAGAAAGAGAGAGAGAGAAAGAGAGAAAGAGAGAGAGAGAAAGAGAGAAAGAGAGAGAGCATGAGACAGAAGAGGGAGAGAATGCGGTGAAGAGAGAGAGGGAGAGAAAGATATTGAGAGACATACATGTAGTGCTGGAGTCTAAGTCTATCCATGCAGTGAATAAAGAGTTCTTGTGTCAGTTTCTCCTGATTCCAAAAGCACGTCTCCACCTGTGGAACTGACTCATTATAGGATCAATATACTTGATCAAAAGGGCTTAATGGGGGAAATGGGACAATGAAAGAGAAGTACTCGAAAAGCAATTCATAACTATGAGCTAGAAAGAATGGCCAAATTGGAGGTCTACACACAGATTTGGCCTCTACCAGAATTTAAAGTCGGACACATATGGAATTGGAGAAAAGTGCAGTACTAAAAGCCACTTCTCTCTCTGAGTAATAGCTCGTTATGCAATGCAGTAGAGCTGCTGGTGGGCCCTGGGGCCTGAGCACAGTCAAATATAGGCAGCAGGATGCTAGTGTCATGTGCTGAGCACAGCTTTATACTTACCTGGCAGCCTGTCTCAGGCACACTACAGTGTTCACATTAGGCCTGCACTGAGCTCAAACACTGCTCTAGTCTGGAGGAAGGACAAGACAAAACGGCTTAGGCCTATCGTATTAACAATGAGACCTTTTTATAAATCAACCTATATTTTCCATCATGTTGCTGCTGACACATTACAGCTTAATAATAAATAATAATTAATTAATTAATAACACTGCTTTTCATTTTTGTACTGTACAAATCTGTGTATTCTGATTAAAGAGCTCCACAGCTTTGCACTGCTCTGACACAATATAAGGCTCACACGGGCCTCGTCTGGTTTCCAGGAAAACAAGGGAAACCTAAATGTGTCAGAGCCTGTCAGCTGCACCACTGCTGGAGGAGCTGGAGCCTCACACAGTCACACAGCCACAAACAGCCCCAGTCACAAACAGCCCCACAGTCTCACACAGTCACACACAGTCACACACAGTCACACACAGACACACACAGACACACACAGTCACACACAGACACACACAGACACACACAGACACACACAGTCACACACAGACACACACAGACACACACAGACACACACAGACACACACAGTCACACACAGTCACACACAGACACGCACAGACACGCACAGACACGCACAGACACGCACAGACACGCACAGACACGCTCAGTCACGCACAGTCACGCACAGACACGCACAGACACGCACAGTCACACACAGTCACACACAGTCACACACACACAGACACACACAGACACACACAGACACACACAGTCACACACAGTCACACACAGTCACACACAGTCACACACAGACACACACAGTCTCACACAGTCACACACAGTCACACACAGACACACACAGACACACACAGACACACACAGTCACACACAGTCTCACACAGTCACACACAGTCTCACACAGTCTCACACAGTCACACACAGTCTCACACAGTCTCACACAGACACACACAGACACACACAGACACACACAGACACACACAGTCTCACACAGACACACACAGTCACACACAGTCACACACAGTCACACACAGACACACACAGTCACACACAGACACACACAGACACACACAGTCACACACAGTCACACACAGACACACACAGACACACAGTCTCACACAGTCTCACACAGACACACACAGTCACACACAGACACACACAGTCTCACACAGTCTCACACAGTCTCACACAGTCACACACAGTCACACACAGACACACACAGTCTCACAGTCACACACAGACACACACAGTCACACACAGTCACACACAGACACACACAGACACACACAGTCACACACAGTCACACACAGACACACACAGTCACACACAGTCACACACAGACACACACAGTCACACACAGTCACACACAGTCTCACACAGACACACACAGTCACACACAGTCTCACACAGTCTCACACAGTCACACACAGTCACACACAGTCACACACAGTCACACACAGACACACACAGTCACACACAGACACACACAGTCACACACAGACACACACAGACACACACAGTCACACACAGTCACACACAGTCACACACAGTCACACACAGTCACACACAGACACACACAGACACACACAGTCACACACAGACACACACAGTCACACACAGTCACACACAGTCACACACAGACACACACAGTCACACACAGTCACACAGTCACACACAGACACACACAGTCTCACACAGTCTCACACAGTCACACACAGAAACACACAGTCACACACAGACACACACAGACACACACAGACACACAGTCACACACAGTCTCACACAGTCACACACAGTCTCACACAGTCTCACACAGACACACACAGACACACACAGACACACACAGACACACACAGTCTCACACAGACACACACAGTCACACACAGTCACACACAGACACACACAGTCTCACAGTCACACACAGACACACACAGTCACACACAGACACACACAGACACACACAGTCACACACAGACACACACAGTCACACACAGTCACACACAGTCACACACAGTCACACACAGACACACAGTCTCACACAGTCTCACACAGACACACACAGTCACACACAGACACACACAGTCTCACACAGTCTCACACAGACACACACAGTCTCACACAGACACACACAGTCACACACAGTCACACACAGACACACACAGACACACACAGTTTCACACAGACACACACAGACACACACAGTCACACACAGACACACACAGTCACACACAGTCTCACACAGTCTCACACAGTCACACACAGTCACACACAGTCACACACAGACACACACAGTCACACACAGTCACACACAGACACACACAGACACACACAGTCACACACAGTCACACACAGACACACACAGACACACACAGTCACACACAGTCACACACAGTCACACACAGACACACACAGACACACACAGACACACACAGTCACACACACACAGACACACACAGTCACACACAGACACACACAGACACACACAGACACACACAGACACACACAGACACACACAGTCACACACAGTCACACACAGTCACACACAGTCACACACAGTCTCACACAGTCTCACACAGTCTCACACAGACACACACAGTCACACACAGACACACACAGACACACACAGACACACACAGACACACACAGACACACACAGTCACACAGTCACACACAGTCACACACAGTCACACACAGACACACACAGTCATTCCTCTTGCACAGGGAAATGACCAGCCTGTTTGGGGCCATGTAAATAATGTTAGCTGTATTCATGAGTGTGGTGGCAGCAGAATAAAGACTCACACCTCCTGCTGCTGCTGCTGCTGCTGAACAACAGACTAGTGCAGTTTCCACAAGGCCCAATAGGTGATGGATGTCACATTGCGATACTTCAACACCGCGTCATTGTAAGTAGGGCAATATCCCCCTCCTGCCTAAATATTGAGCCTGCGGACCAGAACATAGCCATAGATCTCTGATCGAGACCACACTGTGTGCTTTCTCCACTAAAAGCACAATCAGCCCTGTGCGTGTCATTAAAGGCTCCACAGTGACGCAATGCGTTGTTAACGCGAGCCAGCGCGAGCCGCGGTGTTGTGCTGAAAGTGGGACACCGCGGCCGAACCGCACTGAGCCGGGCCGTTACTCAGGACTCCCGGGTCCACCGTGGGTCCACCGTGGGTCCACCGTGGGTCCACCGTGGGTCCACCGTGGGTCCACCGTGGGTCCACCGTGGGTCCACCGTGGGTCCACCGTGGGTCGATCCCGGGTCCATGCAGAGTGCAGACAGGCTACAGATAATAAACCCGGGCTCCGAGCTTCTCTAGCGCGGCACAGACCTGCTACACACGGCTAGCTACAGCACATTCACGTCCCTGCGCTCGTCCCGCTCGCGCCGCTGTCATCACGGGTCATCCGGACACTACTCACGTTCTCGGTGTCCCGCTCGTTCACCGTGGGCAATGGCGTTCTGGTGGACATGTTGTGTGCTTCGCAGGCCGCTCAGCGATGCAGCGGGCTGGGCAGAGCAGACACGGCGCGGTCCGTCGGGGCGAGTGCAGCCTGTTCCACTGTCTACATCCCACAGAAAGCCCGCACAACAGCGGCCTTCTACCGCCTCATATCAGCGCCCGAGGCCCGCCACACACCGCTGCTTGCTCCGGGCTGGTGCACGTCCTCACAGGCAGGTTTAGCCGCAGACACAGAGAGGAGAGAGGCTGAGGCACAGAGGGGCAGGCCAGCAGGATGCGTCGCTAGCGGACGGCTGTGCGCAGCGCATCTCAAACCTCCCACAGGAAGGATGGAGGGAGCTGCCGCCGCTCACACTGGAGCCTTTGTCTACTCTTATAGCTTATTATTCAAGTCACCAGAAAACACTTAAGCACACACACTAATGTGCTGCTTATTTGCTGCACTGCTTGTCACACTACTTTATTAAGCTTTATATGGCCCACATATGCGCACTGTAAAGTTATAACTTCATAGCATTAGGACAGATGAACTCATTTGAACAATATTAAATCTGAACATTTAACGTTCTGTAAATAAAAGTGTCGTAAACAGTTTCCAAAAAGCCCCCGGTATGAACAGCCCTGGCTCTCACGTGAAGACTGCACCCCCTGCTGGAGTATTGGAGTATTACAGTGCTCTGTTATTCATTCATATCCTGAGCAGTCTGACTCAGTTACTATTAGCAACAGTTCAGCACAAATGAGGACACAACTCATTCTCAAGAAACCCACAAGAGCCTCTACATGTGGAGTGGGGGGTTTTGCAGGCCGACTGAGACACAAGCTTGTTATTAGCATGTAATAACAACACGTCATTTACATTCCCAGATTGTGTGGAGTTAGACTGCATTGACACTCACAGCCCAGTTTAGTCCGGATGTCGACTTTGGTCCTGTTCTTGTCCTTTTTGTTTTAGTCCTGGTTAATCAAGGTTTAGCTTTAGGTATAATCCTAATTTTGTCAACGTGCAAATGTGAAATAGTAAGTAAGTCAGTAATCCTTCAATTCTCTTCAATGAATAACCCTGGGACATTTACAAGGATACTCTTATCAATATTGCTTAACTAAAATGTCAAATTTAGAACGTTGCACAAAAGAATTGCACATGTGCTTGTTGGTTTCCCTGGCCCCACCCTCTTTCAGCTCCATGGTAACAAACAAGGGGCTGGATTTGACACAGTTTTCTCCCCCTCCCTTTTATTCATGTCCTCACATACATCTTCTTAAAGGGACTTGATTTCACATGTGCACTATCCAGACAGAAAAGTAACAATCTCTATTTGCAGAACCACGTTTTGCAGTAATAATAAAAATAGTAAAAATATTATTATTATTTTTATTATTAATAACAGGAAGAATAAAAAGCTTTACGATTTGGTGCAATTTTCAGCGTCATTAAGACACTTTTCTAAAACAATGTCAAATACGGTGGATTGAATCGATAAGAAGAGAAATTCTCCTATTTCAAATTCATAAAATATTCAGGATTTCTGGGTGTGGCGTTGGTCGATGGTAGAGTTGTACATACACCATCTGTCCACTAGATGTCAGGCGTTAGCTGGGGCACCTAATGCCTGATCACGTGATGCAACCAAACGTGTTTATGAAGCACGTTTAAAATATGATACCAGTGTGGAATACGTGTAAAATAAAAATCGAATTATTGAATTTGATTACAATATTTTGAAAAATAAATTCATTAAAATGCTTTGACTTCAGAATGTTCAAAATTCCAAAATGTAAGCAAAAAGGAGACAAAAATACACTTTCTATGAATAGATGACCCCCAGTCTAAATGCTAAGGATTTTTAGACTTTATAATAAACAAAAAAAACACAAATAAAAATTTCAAAGCCCCAAAGCCCTGGAAATTTTTCACTATTTTGAAAATATTACCTTTTAAAATGTTAGTTTTATGATGAAATTTTATGTGTATATATATATATATATATATATATATATATATATATATATATATATATATATATATGTAGCTTGCAGTGAGAAAGCATGTTTTACAAGGTAGTTTGCGAAATAAAAACATTCGTAATTAAAGTGAATGCTGTATTATAGAACATTATAGACAAATAAATAATATATCCATTGAGATGAGCAGGTGGTGGACCTCTCCCCAGAAATGTCTCCTTTAATAAGCAAAATTGCAAATGTTTTACTCAGATATGAGTGGTTTTATTTACCAAGTTATGATATTCTGTGGCTAATTCTTACTTGTCCATTGAAACTGCATTATGATCCACTTCACTGTTACCTGTTTAATTAGTGTATTTTCACTACTTCGCAACATTATAAATTTGTGATCATTTGAACCAGAGAGTTATTGGAGAATTTATTGTTTATTTTTGACCAAACTTTACCTAAAATTGTATGAAAGCCTATTATTCCACCTGCAGATCCATTTCATTCCAAATGTTTAGTCTTTGGTGAGAGCGAGGACAATATGCAAACAGATAAGCTAACACAGCGTACAGGCGGCTGAAAGCTGCAGGTTGGCTGTGGATGGGCATTTTTGGAATTCTGCTGTGATCCCAGTGTGGAGCGCTTCCCAACACAGCAGATCTTATCCTCCGACGCCAACAATCTGGAATTCCACATACTTTCTTTAATGATAGTAGTGATACCGGTCAATACATTCTAGGCTGGAATGCACTGGATCATCAGAATCCTAATGAATGATATTCTATAACTACACTACACTTTTAATAAAGCATGAACAAAGAATACACAGAGAATAATTAACAAATAGTTTATTACTCAGGATTAGATCTGCAACTCCTTAATGAAGTTACGTACTTGGTTTTAATAATTCTTAATTATTGGTTTATTATGATTTAAGTATTTGATCATATAATAATTAAAGTGCAGTTATTACCATTTATCTTCATTATACTTCTGAAGTGCTGCCAGATTTCTGTTTTTGTTTGTTTATTGAGCAATGATTCAAATGCCCATATTTGCTTCTTATATATACTTTAAAAAAACGAGAACAAAATCCAAAGATGCACAATAGGGCAGTAGAAGCCTTGCACCCAGGGGTGGCATCAGGCCTTTCTTGTGGGAGGAGATAACGGGGTGGTAGTATAACCTTCCACCCTCTGCAATGTTTGCCTCATTGTTCTAAACCTAAAAGTTTAAATGTTAGTTAGTACCCTGTCATGAGTTATAAAATGTGGAAGTCTTTATTTACAGATTATTTATTTAGTAACCTTTATTTAACCAGGAACAGATCAAAACCTCTTTTCAAGGGTGACCAGGGGCTAATGGTAAAGTAGTGCATTTAAAAGAGATATTCAAGAAAAATATGTTGATTGTAGTAATGAACTAATTAACTAATTTTGAACAGTATGTGGTTTCCATTTAAACATTAGCAATTAGACTGCATCCTCATTTAAAGATAGCTGTAAATCATGTAATAGTAATTTTAAAATATTATAGCTCATGTGTATATATGTCACTAGTATACATTCCTGTTATATGCATTTATATATACTTACTTTCTTGCTCTGATAAGATATATAACTGTACTTTGTTGCACTTAGTGTATTACAAGTGTAATAACATTAAAGCTGAAAGTACGGTAATCTAATTAACCAAAGAGCATTTTCATATTTATATGTATATTATTTTTTTTTCAAGTTTCAAGCCAAGATTTTTTGCATGCATGCACTTTTTATTAAGCATGATTTAAAAATAATTAACACATTTTTGAGTTGTCAATATCACACTCAAAAAATGAAACGTTACCCACTTGCTCTTTGGCACAACGTAAAATTATAATTATAGGGTAAAGGGGGAAATAATATATCTATTGGTCAATATTCCTACTTTTTGTGTGTTCTTTATGTACCAATGATGTACATAAAGATGACTTTATGTTATTAATAGCAATCTTTTAAATGTGACGTTTGTTCCTATTTTTCTTGTTGTTTTTTGCCTCTCTCCTTTGGAATGTAACACGCACGGACACAGGTTTGATACAAGGCCCAAATGTGATTACAGTCTCTTATATGGGCGAGCATCAAAAGTACAGGCAGCTGCTAACCCCCAACGGTCCTGGTACTAACTGTATTTGTGCCAGTGGACTAAACTCATTATGAGACATGGAGAAGAGTAGCATCTGTTAGCACAGCCACTGTACCACCTCCTCCACCCTCTGCACCTCGCTCACATGCAGCAGGGGGATCAGACCACTCGTGTTTATGGTCCACTTCAGTCCATCTGCATGTGGGCCCATTATAACTTCTGCTTATTATGAGAAACAAACACACGGCAAAGTTCACATTCAAATAAAGTTGTGATACTTTCACAAATTGAACTCTTGGGTTTTTTCAGTGTATGAGCAATGTTAGTATCCATGGCTTTAAGAATGATGAGAAATTGGAAATGATAGTAATTGACAATTAAAAACTAAACGTTTGTATTTTGAATGGGAAAAAGTCCTCAAAATGTTACATGTTTAGTTTTTTTTGTAGCTTTCTGAAAAAACATAGTTCAATCTATTTTGGTATGTATATATATATATATATATATATACATAGTAAAATTTGGTATGAGCTATATATATATATATATATATATATATAGCTCAAACCAAATTTTACAATCATGGACTTTGCGGTGCAGATGCAGATTTTGACGGATCGCACAGAAAGATTTGCTGAATTATTTAATTCCAAGCCTGATTTACTCAAGTTTAACTCAATAAAGATTTAAATGAGATTCATTTTTTTACTCTAATGTTACCGTGTTGTCTAATTTTCCGTTTGAAAAAAAATTGTTAACTCAACTAATAAATAAGATGACCAAAATCCACTACCTATATTTTTTAAATCAAACATGTTAAGAAAATGTGAAGCAAGAAATTTACACTTGGTTCAATCAATTTATTTATGTAACACATGTTTAATTTTGTCCATTTTCACGTGAATTAATAACTTGCTTACACTTGAGAGTAAACAAGTTTTCAATGTGATTGCTCTAAGTTGAAAACGTGAACAAGTGCACTTTGGAAATCTATATAATGTTAAGTAAAAGCAATAAAACACAAGAAAATGTTTTTCAAAAGAGCAATTTATTTATTAGCTTTATTTCAGACTCAAAAATGGTCCAAATTGAATCTGACAGTGCTTTGCTCATTGTTAAAACATTAATTCTCCCTTTATGTGAGTCCTCAAGGCGCTTCTTAAATGTATACACAACATTTCGAATCACTGCGTTTAATGTGGGGATATTATTTTTGAACAAATAGCAGACTGGTGCTTGTCCATGAGAGACTTTGAATAAAATGCAAGGTGCATAAGCTTCCTGTATTTACTTTTACTGTAAATGCACCACAAGTGGGCAGTATAGAGTAGTGTGCAGTCAGTTTTGAACAAACCTTTACATTATTTGTGCACATGTGATATTTACGTGCATACAATTTACAATATTGTCTCTGAATGTCTCATCGTCACAGATTTCACTCCTGATGTCACCAGATATTTGACCTTTTCCACAACAGACAGGTAAAACACTGAAAACACAGACAAGTTGCTCCTTTGTCATTTGGTGAACAACGTTTCTGTCTCATGAGATTTATTGCTTGGCCTAAAATGTTCCACAATTTAGCATTAAACATATAGCCTTTGACTTGTTTATTTAGGGATGGTTTGATAAAAAGAAAAACACAAAAAGAAAGAAATTCATCAACAATACCTTGAAAAACAAAGACACAAAGAATAGCTTGGCGTGGTGGTATCACCTGCTTGTCTCCATGGAGATATAAATATGTTGTTATGACATAGTGTGGAACATTTCAGGCAAAGCAATAACATTTCCATGGAGGCAATAGTCCCTTTTCCACTAGCCCTGGTCCCCCCAGACTGGTTCGCTTCTGTTAATGGCAGATTCCCATGGCAAAGGCTCGGCCCACATGGGCCTGCTTCATGAGCCGCTGATGTCAACATAACCAACGTTTTCTAATCAATTCAATCTAAATCATATTTAAATTATTCTTCATCTTATTCCTCATTTAATTCCAGTTTATTGTTGCCTTTTTTGCATTAATTTTGTTTCTCCACACCTCGATGGAGTTGAATAGTGGTAGAAGCATTATGCACTGAAAATCTAAAATGTTCAGTCTTATGTTGGTCTTGACATAAACGTCTGCACGATTACTGTGCCTTAAGCAGGAAACAGCTGAAGTGGGCGGTTTGTCACCAGATCAAGCTAGCGTTTGGTGATGATTGATTATTTTGATGTATTATTTATTGATTTTTTTTACAATTAAAAATAACACAGAACAAGACCAGAGAGCAAGGTAAAAAGAACACAAGTATGCAATTCATGAGTCTGAAGTGACGTCACACACTCATTACTACTGCTATCTTGAGGGCGTAAGCTGCATGCTTGCTGTGAGCTTTAGCAACATAAAGTGTCAAAACAAAGGGTTTCTCTTCTATAACATCCCCAAAAACCCTGTTTGTCCAGAAATGTATTACTGTGGTCAGGAGGGACCAGTGGACTCACAGAAATCACTCCAGACTGAGGCTGAGCTGTTTGTTTCAGTTAGTTAGCAGCTGGCTAATGCTAGTTTACATAACATATCACTGTGCTAGTAAATGTTAGCATACTTGAAGACAGTTTTAAAGAGCCTAATTTCCAACTTTCCACGTGTTATATTTTAGACACAAAGTCTGTGCTCTTAAAAGCTTGGAGGGCTTGTCCAGTGCAGAGGGCTCGTGGACGAGGAAGAGCAGATGGAAATGTCAACAATAGTTTGTTGTGGCAAGTTGTTTCTGCTTTTAAGTGTCAGCGACCCGCCGCTGTAGATAAGGATCAAAACCCATAACTTCTGTCTTCTTTTCATTTTCAACATCTTCAAAATTGCGGTGACAGCAAATTAGACTGAAAAACATGGATGGAATCTACAGAATGAGACCAATGACTGTGTTCAGAGTTAAACACCGTAGTTTTTGTTAGAATAACCATGACTCAACTGCAAGTTCACATTTTCATATCTTTTAGATTGTAAAAATCACATACAACACCTTTATTATCATTGCAAATAATTGTTTTCTTTATTGTTTATTTCAAATAGACTGTGCAGAGCTTCCGTAGAATATATATTGGCCTCTTGCAAATTGTGCCGTTGATATTTTAATAATAGTAATAGTGCAACATATTACACACACTACACAGAAGAAACTCCAGATGTGTGCGTCCTAAACATACTTACACGTTCCAGATTCTAGTCTGCTCTGGAGCTGTCTGCTCTGACAAGTCAATAAAAGCCGCTGGTATGTGGGCCTTTGCCGCACATTTGTGGAAGGGCAGAGATATGAAGCTGCAGTGGAATTTGATCAGGCAGCGCGCCAGCCTTCTGTTCATTACGCCAGCTCTCCTCGACACCTACTCCACGGGGAAAGCATTATTGCACTGAGCCGCATTCTACAGGACCCACCTCAGAGATGGCCTTCACCTGCCTGTCTCCATGACTGTCACACGAGCACCCAGCACGCTACAGTAAATAAACACCAAGAGCATGACCTGGGCGCTTCTTCTGAGTTGCAGCGGGAGAGGAAAGGAGAAGTGGAAGTGGAAAATATGAAAGCTCTTTGGAATTGCAGGGCAGATGTGAGCTGACAGGACGGAGACACAGGGACGTACATGTGGAGATGCAAGAACACGCTGAGTTGCAAAACGTTTGGAAGTCAAAAATATTGGACAGAAATGACAGACACTGCAGACTGAATCACTCAATTTCAGAACTATGTATTTGGGCCTCAAAACTCCTGCCATGGACGACATTAATGGATACCTCTGGAGGATACTTCTAAGAAAAAGGCCAACACAAAAAAATGATGTCACAAACTGCACTGACGATTAAGGGCTTGCCCGACATTATAACTGACATGCGGAAATGGAAAAATATCACACACAGACTCAACTGGGAAATGGACAAATTTAAAAGAAACTGGACTAAATGGGACTTTTATTTTGGGCCTTGTATGCCTTAACCTTACTTTTCTTTGGATGCTTTGGATGCCTTATTTTTCCTAAAATGTATGCAATTTGTTTTTTATCTGGTCTTGTTTTGTTTGTTTTGTGTTTTTTCATTAAAAAAAAGAAAAGAAAAAGGAAGTCCTCCATATACACTATATAAGCACAACTTTACAGTGGGAGATTAAATAGTTATTAATTTATTTCAGAGTAATAAGAAATTTGGACAATTGTGAAAAAGCTGAACCTGTAACTATCACTTAATTGTCCTTAATACAAGCATTTCGATAACATCGTATTGCAAATAATGCAGGTCAACTATATTGACGTTGGGCCAATAGCCAAACATTTTAGTCCATATCACCTCTTCTGTCTTCTGGCAACTTAAAGCAGAAAACAGATCAAATTAGCAATTAGCTGCGGTGGTGCAGTGGTTTAAGGTGTTGCTATGCGGTTGTTACAGCCTCGGCGTTTGCATTCAAGCCTCTCCCATTTGCTGAATGTCTCTACCTCTCTCTTTCCATTTCACGCTACATTCACTCTGTCAAATTGAGTCTTCAGAATTAAATGTTCTTCTATTTAATCTTGTTAAAACGTTGTGTATTGCGTCAACAATAAAACAATAAGGCTGTCGCTGCCGCACACGCCAAAGGATAAAAATATGATGAGTCACACTATTGTCGACATCTTAATACGCCCGTGATGAACTTGTAGCGCTGGAGTAAGTGTGGTTTACAGTTCAGCTCCGCACACATAATGATGATCTGTGTATCATGTTTGCCTTTGTAATTATGTCACATTCAAAGGCTTTCCGCTGCGTTAAAACAGTTAGCTGTGTCAGAAGACAGCGCACTCCTCTGTCAGAGCCAACTATTAATTGTGAAGATATAATTACGCTCAGCCCCCTCAGGCCTGTCTCGCTCAGCCACCCCTGCGCCACACTGTAATTAGCCAATGTAATCACACAGGTATGGAGCTCCAGGAGTCATTTTTCACCCTGACTGACAGCTTTTCCAAACGGCTCGGTGGTAGGGGACTGTTTACGGCCTGGCATGCGCTCACAGGCTCTTTTCAGTGGCACTCACGAAAAGGTCCGTCCCGCTCGTTCCCTCTGCCCCATGTGAACTGCCTCTGCCACGTTACTGCCAGCGCTAACAAGTGACTTCACCCCATCTTTTCCAAATGCAGATGCCAGTCCAGTAAAGCAGTGGTTTCTCACCTCTGCGTGGCCTCTGGGATGACGGACACACACCTACAGCGCTGTGCAGAGGGAGAGGCTACGTGTTTGCTCGCTGTGCAGGTCAGGATCAGGCTTCAAAGAGAATTAAGCAGAGCAGTAAATTGTTGGGAGTCATGGTTTGGAATATGTGGGCCTATGTTTTATGATTACGAGCTTAAATAAAAAGCAATATGTTCACTTGAAGGAGATTTGAACATGAACAGCGTGAGAAGCAAGAACTGAATTAATCTTGGATTACTAAAAGTGGTGTTAGATTTTATTTTATGTCACTTCATAAAATGTGTGGTGTTAAAACTAATTTCAGAGAAGGATGGGAGCTCGGTCACTCTGGAGGAACCTGGAGTACAGGATGTGCAAGATGTATTGATATTGGCCTTTTAACATTCATTTGGCATATGTTTTAGAACTTAAATAATGCATGCGTTTAAAACCACACTTTACTTTCTTTCAGATGGAATAAACTAAGGAAAACAAACAAAAGCTAGCCTGCTCCTACATGAACATGATTTTACAAAGAAACTTAAAAAACAGAGCAAATTAATTTAAAAATGTTTACAGATGTGCAAAGGTACATTCCTCATTTTCTCACATAATCCTCGCATTCTAATTATTCCCCGAAGCAAGTTTATAAATGCTTTTCTTACCTTTCAGAGGCAAGAACAAGTTTTGCCAGGGTGCGTACCTATGTTCTCCAGTACCTATGTTCTCCAGTACCTATGTTCCCCAGTACCTATGTTCTCCAGTACCTATGTTCTCCAGTACCTATGTTCCCCAGTACCTATGTTCTCCAGTCCCTATGTTCTCCAGTACCTATGTTCTCCAGTACCTATGTTCCCCAGTACCTATGTTCTCCAGTACCTATGTTCTCCAGTACCTATGTTCTCCAGTACCTATGTTCCCCAGTACCTATGTTCTCCAGTACCTATGTTCCCCAGTACCTATGTTCTCCAGTACCTATGTTCTCCAGTACCTATGTTCTCCAGTACCTATGTTCTCCAGTACCTATGTTCTCCAGTCCCTATGTTCTCCAGTACCTATGTTCCCCAGTACCTATGTTCTCCAGTCCCTATGTTCTCCAGTACCTATGTTCCCCAGTACCTATGTTCTCCAGTACCTATGTTCTCCAGTACCTATGTTCTCCAGTACCTATGTTCCCCAGTACCTATGTTCTCCAGTACCTATGTTCTCCAGTCCCTATGTTCTCCAGTACCTATGTTCTCCAGTACCTATGTTCTCCAGTACCTATGTTCTCCAGTACCTATGTTCTCCAGTACCTATGTTCCCCAGTACCTATGTTCCCCAGTACCTATGTTCTCCAGTCCCTATGTTCTCCAGTACCTATGTTCTCCAGTACCTATGTTCCCCAGTACCTATGTTCTCCAGTACCTATGTTCTCCAATACCTATGTTCTCCAGTACCTATGTTCTCCAATACCTATGTTCCCCAGTACCTATGTTCTCCAATACCTATGTTCCCCAGTACCTATGTTCCCCAGTACCTATGTTCTCCAATACCTATGTTCCCTGGTACCTATGTTCCCCCTTTCCTATGAACGGGGGAACATAGGTATCTCCTCAAATGATAGAATGGGCTTCTGGTTCAGTTTCCGAAATAGTTATGCATAAATGTATGGTTTTACAGCATAATATTTAGCAGCATATGACCCAAATCCAAACCCAGTCTCGGGCAACATAGGTTCCGGGGAACATAGGGCTGACCCTGTTTTGCCCTCATGGTAAAGCTAGGGGTGAACACAGGAGACGTCCGGATCTCTACCTATGATGTCACAAATCAGGCTCAGAGAAGGAGCAGAGAAGACAACCTGGTAAACAGGATTCATCAGACAAACCTGAATGAAGCTAAATACAACTCCATGTTTTTGATGATGCTACAATGTTAGGACATAAAATAAAATGTGTTGATTTTTTTGTATTGAAGTCAATTTCAATATGTGCAAAATGTAGTAGTTTGTAGTCGTGCTTTTGACAGAAACCAACAAAAGCATTGGGTGAAGTGTAAAATGTGATTCCCCTTTGTCTGACACTGTCTTATACAAAATACAGGCCTACTCAATAATTCTAAGTGCAATCTGTGCTGAAAGAGCCTGTTGACAGTGAATGGAAAGCGGGTATGTTTCCAAACATCTTCACTAACATTATTATAGACAAACTGTAGTAGCGGCGTGCCTACTCTCCTCATACATCTTCATTCATCATTTCAAGACCCCTGTTTGGCATTTAACTGTCCACACATACCGTGTTCTACAAGCTGACTCAGCAACAGCTCCGTCCCATTCCACAACAAATGTAAACCGACAATGAAAAACAGATGTCCCGTATTGCATAATTAGGTTACACAACTTACTGTAGTTCATTTTTAAGTCATGTGTGATCGTCCGCCAACAATGTGTGCTGTGATCTGTGTAATAAACATAATTCTGATTAATGGAAGGAGATTATAATGATCGGAATATTCGCAGGGAGAACAGGGGGGACAGTGTTGGGACATTGTGGTGAGTAAGCAGTATTGGATCATGCACGGACAGCAAAACAAGGGTCCACAGAGCCAACATGGCGGATGGGGTTAGGGGAACAATGACACATCATGGATCATTTTACCGCTCTGACTAAAGCTCCATAGACAGGAGCAGAGAAGATTGAGTAACAACTTACCATAAAACCACTCCCATCCAGTTTAAGCATCCAATCTGCAGCTACACGCCTGTCCCTAAGCCAGCATTGACTCAACACGAGTGTATAACTGTGTTCCCCGCAGAGCCCTTTAAATGTGATGGATAGGCCAGGGTATCATCTACACCGCATTTGTCATGGTTATATTCAGATGAAATCACTGGCCACTGTCCCTGAAGTGCTGCTCTGAGCCGTGTCAACTAGATTCGACCAGCGATGCACTATGGGACTTTTCATGTAAACCTGATGCTTGTGTACATGTTGATGTTGAGGTTTGGCTTAGAATGTTCCACAGCACGGCATTAAACGTCCCTATCTCCATGCAAACAAGCAGCTGATGCCACAAGGTTAAGCAAGTTTCAAGTCAGATCTGTGAAGAGGAGAGTCCACTCGCTGTAAGAATGCATGTTTTTTGAGGTATTTTATTTAAAAAATGAATAAATGAAAGATATTTTAATGCCACACTGTCAGATGTATAAGCTACATTGATACTGCATTGCATCATTATCACTCCTTTCTCAGTGATCATTTACTTCTATAGTCACAGCTGCCCAGCCCGTCCTGGAGCTGGTTTGGGTAAACATGGTTGCCTTTTTATGCATAGGCATGGTGAGTGGAGTGTCTTGCCCAAGGACAAAACAAACCTATGCACTGGTGGAAGTGAGGAGAGAACTGCAGACCCTTTTGTTTGTGGAGATATCTCTGGCCCAGGGATGTCCAAATGTTTAATAAAGTTTTCAAAGCAAAAAATGTTTGTTTTATCAAAGGTTTGATTGATACTCCAACCTTTAAATTTGTACTTGGAAATTTCAAACCACACCAAACTGTGTTATTGAGATAGGATAGCATAAAGTGAAGTAAAAAGTGTGACTTTATATAATATGAACAAATTAATCCTAAGGACGAGGAAAAAAATGGTCAGCGGGCCACATTTGACGCATAGTTTGGACTCCTCTGCTCTAAGCAATAAGCCTTTACTGCCCTTACATAAAGTCACGAGGAAATATAGAGATGCATTCAAATGTATTTAAAGTCGTTTATTTAACATTACAGTTTTGGTCTTAGATACAATCATTTGAAGATACAGATAAAAATATACACTTTGTTTCAATAGAAAATGTGTTTTTCACTTTTTTTGAAAGGGAATATACACATTTCCTGACTAAGGTTAACACCAAGCTAACACAGAGCAGGCCCTGTTCTCAGATGTGCCATATGTCATTACTGTACATGTGTAAGGAATATAAACAGTAAGGCATCAAACAAGCAGATTCTTATTCAGGTTATTTGCATAGGCCTATTATAAATACAGCTACATGTATTTGTTTTAGAAACTGTACTAAGAATGTAATACATTTACTAAGGCACTTGTGTCCGCTCATAGTTGAAACTACAGTTCTTTACAAAGACAAATAAGTGCTTACATTTGCCTTACATTTGTAATGTAATGCAGAGTTCATGTTTCAGTAACAAGCAGAAATCTGAAGTAATGAAAGGCGAAAGCAGCAGCTAGTGTGAAATGTCAATTTGTTAACACTTAAACAAACCACCAGCCACAGCTCCGTAACCCCCCAGTGCCCGTGCCACTTCTGAAGGCGGCACATCCAGCTTGGCACCCAACACGCCCGGAGCCAAGGTGCGTGGTGCCAAGGTGCGCTACCCAAGCCCATTTCCTCTGTGTGTTCTGCACCTCAGTGTTATTGCTCCTCTGACCGCTGGTTGTTAGGCTGGCACGAGCCACATACACAAACATACACAAGCTCGCTCACTCTTTCCCTCTCACAGCATTCACACGGTCACTCAAGCAAGCCCACACGCGCATTAAAGGTGCTCTGTGGAACCTTTCTCAGTCAGGTGTCGGACCCTCCAGCAGAAAAGTAACATCATGCTCCTTAAAAGTACTCTGAACCAACACACCAGGCATACACACACACATATTCTGCAGTAAACTATGTACATACTGTTCCACCGCGTACACTGGTGAATAACACTCCTCAAATGCTTTGTTCACGTAAATAGAAAGAACATACTATGTACATGTTTGCACTACGAAGCTTAAAACCTTAAATCACTGGAAGCAGGTGAATGAGATCGTTTTTGAGCAATACATTTAAAACTCTGTCTGTGTTCATAAGGTGTATTTCCCAAATGCTTGATTAAAACTGGGGGTTTGACAGAAGATTTATGTAATTGTAGTATTCCGTACCTCACCTTATCCTTATAAGTGCTGTGAAAAGCTTACATTTATTTTTGTGGTGAAAACACTAGATTTTGTGCTTTACGTTAAGTTTTATCTTTCCAAATACATTCATTTTAAACAAGTTACTCTGATAGTTACTCTCTCTTAGTAGTTTAACTAAATTTGAACTACTACTTTATACTTTTAGTCATATTATTTTGAAGTAACGCTGCTATTACCACAACCTTTGGTTAAGAGGCAGTTTGGCCAACAGTTTCCTGCTGGATAAGAAACCCATGCCATGTAAAATGATCTTTCCTATGTTTGAGTGTTGGGGTTTAGCTGTTCTTTAACTTTGCCGTAGCAACACTGACGTTTGCCCACTGTGGGAAAAATGAAGGTTCTGTTGTCATATTTGATCTCATCTTAAAAGTGAATTAAAATGTCAGTCAGCTTAAAGTGCTTACATTGCAGTAACTTTACACATACGCTTCTTGTGTTAGTTTTCTATTAAACGTTTGACTGCCAGGAAAAGCTATCTAATGAACACCGCCTCACTGCGCCACTGTTGCACACTATGTAAACACATTTACAGTCAGTTATCTCATGTTTGGTTACAGGCGTTTGCTGTTTGGTGCTGGCTAACAGAAGAGTGGCAGTGCTCAGAAGGAGTAGGGGCCCACGATGATGGTGAGCCGCAGCAGAGAGCTGGCCCTGTAGTTCATGGTCATGTGGTGCGTGACCATCTCTAGGTCCACCACACACTCCCGGGGGCCGGACAGGGACTTGGTCATCACTAACATGGCACTCACGTTACTGGACCTCTGCAAATACACATTTAAAAGAGCAGGTAAAGCACACATTTTCAGGGAACACGTTTTCTCTTCTTTTGGTTTTGGTTTTGAGTATTATGTTGCTGTCATTAAGCAGTTAGTTCAGATTGTGACTCCTTAGTATGATATATAACGCGCTGTAACGGATTGTTACCGTGAGAAAAAATGTGAGAAACAAAACTAGTTCATCATTTTAAACTGTTTGCATTGATGCAAATGTATTCCTCATTTTCCTAACACATTCCTAGCATCCTAATTATACACAATGATAAGTTTATAAGCACTTTTCATAACTTTCAGTGACCAGAGTGGAGTTTTGCACATAGTAACAGCAGAATAGCTTTACTTCCTGGTTCAGAAAAACATTTTATAATTGGATGCAGACAGCACACAGCGGTTTCATTTTGACCCTACGAGCTGATTTTACAAAACAGTTGTACTAGGGGGGGAAATCGTTTTGCGCAACTACATAGACAAATTGGGAACAGCCACTTATAAAACCAATAAGAAATGAGCTCATTCTGAATTCTCTAAAGTTTTACATAAAAAATAAACAACTTCTGATCAAAATAAAGAATTAGATTTGAAACATCTTGTGCACTGAGGAACATTAAACTAATCCGTAGTAATAACACTGTCCAGATGCATTTATGAATGAAGAAAAAAAATCAATTCAGCATTGATTTTTGGCCTGAACATAATAATTAAGTGACTGTAATTGATTTTTAACAGTGGTAACAGTCTCGCTCCCATATGTCTATATAATTATGTACTACATCTTTGTTTCAAGTGCCAGTTAAAACAGAAACATCAGATGGATTTAGTAGCTACTTGATACTAGGACCAATACCAGTACAATATTTAGTTGTAAGTTATTAAAACATGCTTTTTTCAGGTACTTTGTATTTAACTATCGCATACACAGATCATCATTTATATTTTCTTCATTGTAAACAGTGATATTGATCTAAAACGACTTTTACTTCCTGTTCAAAACTGCAGAACTGATAAGCCCCGCCTCTTCATCGTGACATTAAACCTTCATTCAGATGGTTTTAGTTTTCAAAAGTGGCTATTTACTTATTCTTAATGTTTCAGATAATCACAACTAAGTACAGGGAGGTGGGCGGGGACAGGTGGTGGGTGAAAACAGGAATTTTCTGAGCATCCGAGCCTCAGTTGCAGGACAATACAGGATTACTCAAACATACAACTACCAGTATATATTAAAATACAACTATGAATTAACTAAACATTTGTAAAAAACTGATGTAGCAAGGTGATTTTGCATAATATGTCTCTTTTAAAGTTGTCCAGCAGCGTCCGGTCCTACTCACCCTGAGGAAAAACTCTCCTCCCTCGTTCCCCGCTTTGATCCTGAAGGTATTGTGAGTGTTGGCGTACATGTTTGTGGCCTGAATTTGAAAAATATCGGCCGGCACGACGCGATCAGCCTGGATGCTCATGTACTTGTAGACGATGAAGGGAGGGAGGTTCTGGCATTCGGGTTGAGAGCGGCAGCTACAGCGACTGCAACCGAGAGTAACGATTACAACACAAGACTACGGTGTTAAGACTGTGACTCGGGCTAATTATATAGAGACAAAAGAAGGTGACTCACTTCTCCGAGCTCTTGATGTAGGGCGGCTCGCAGGGATTTCTTGGATAGCAGCGAAAGCCTCCGTAATAGTTCCAGCACATTTCATCCTCTTGGCAGTTGTGCGTCGCCATCTCGCACTCGTTTGTATCTGGGGAATTGGCAATGACAAATAGAGGAGTTGATTAAGTGCATATCCAACAATGGGTGTCATCTGTTCGATAGAAAAAACATCTGCTGGAGATTTGTGCAACAAGAAGACAGCTGCTGTTCTGACACTGATTTGTGGTTGTTGTTACAGTTACTTTTGCAAACACATTTAGTGATTAAGAGGCTAAATGAATGTTTTTATATCCTGCATAATTGAAATAATATGACAGGAGTAAATTCACTAGCACCAGAACCCACAGTGCCCACCGGATCCCAATTACCCCGGCAATTATGTAGTGACATGTCTGAAGAACTACATGAACTGCCCATGGTGTTTGGGTCATTGCCAACTCTGAGCATTCTTTCACCACCAGGAGCAGTCACTTTGTGAAGCGCCACTGTACAATGAACGGCTTTGGAACCACATGACGAATATGTCTTGTTTTATGATTTACTGAGGCGAATCCAAGGGGTGGCCTAGGCACCCCTGAAATGTTTATTGGCCTAGTGTTCAGGCCAGGTCTGATTGGAAACTGAAAATGAGCACTATAATGCTTTCTGCTCAGTTCTTATTATTCTTCATATATATATATATATATATATATATATATATATATATATATGCCCCTGTGCATATTCTGAATGTCACAGTAAAAACAATGCACTCTTTAAAAGAGCTGGTTCACCACATCAAATCCAGGCCTTTATTATGTGAGTAGTATAGAACTTTACAATAATTACCAAAAGGTACCCTGACTTGCAAGAAACCCCCGAAGTGCACCAAATTATAGGACATGTGATTTGTTATATTAAGATTTTTCAGGGGGAGGACCCCAGACCCCCCCCTCTTCTGGCCACCCGTTGGCCCTGCCTGTTGCAAAATCCTGGAGGCCCCACTGATGCCATACACATGATTCTAGGAACATATTGGGATATTGTGCACAGTATAATATAGTACATAAAAGTAGATTTGATCATTTGAAATAATATGTGTATGCAAGGTGGTCTTCCCTGGGCTGCCTGCAGAGAGAGAGGGCCTATCATCAGCACTTCCCCATAGCTTTGGATAACTATTCATCATTTCAGTTAAAACATAATATTAATATAAAGTTCTCTAAGTTTTGTTACAATTGGAATTAAAACGACCTGAATATGAATATTATATAATTACAATTATCTTAGAATATATATTTTTACAGCTGTATACAACATGTTTCATCTCCCAGCAACAGGGTTACTGATACCTTAAGACGGCCCTGTGTCTACAGAATGTTCCTGAAATTTAAACCTTACTGTTTAAGAAGTACAAATCCTGTTTGGTTTGGTTTAGTATATTCACTTTACTATTACTGTACATGCTTGGTTAGCATTCAAGCAGTGTAAGGTTGTATTTTGGATCACAAGTAAACTGCCATCATTAGAAACTATGAATGTGAGACATATTAAGTAAGTAGGAAGGATTTATCCAATCTAGTGTTCTCTAACTGGTTTAACTGGATTACAATAAGCAGATAAGAGCCCCATGTTCTGGTCTAAACACTTGGGAGTATGTTTTGGAGCAGAGGGAAGCCCCAGACTCCGCGGCCCCTCCCTCTGGCCTTCCCGTCTTCAATATAGCCCCCATCAAACACAACTCAAACCACACAGGCTATTTCTGGCACAGCAACCTGGATTCATCACCAAAAAGTCCAGTGACACAACACGCTGGATTCAATGAGTGGCCCTTATAAAACTTGCACCTGAGCAGGGAGGGGGAGAGGAAAAAATAACAAGTCGCTTCAAACGCTTCAATTAAATCTACTTGAAGAGAGCGGCATCATGGTGCAGATTCACAGAGGGGCACTTTGTTTGTGTTGCCTCGCCTTGGCATTCTTTCTCTGGCGGCACTGGTTTGTGTTAGAGGTCGTTTTATTATAACTGTAGAGAGAGTGTGATGGAGTTGTCATCTTCAAAGCAAAGGGGGAGGGGCAGTGGGCGTGCCTGGCGACAAATTAAAGGACAAACATTTATTAATTATTATTAAATTTAAATTATTATTATTATATATATATTTGTTTTTAATTCATGCATGATTAAAGGTGCATTGTGAAACGTTTTGTCACCTGATTATCTCCATAGATAGAGTCAGCGACGCGTTATATTGCAGGGCGTGGTTTGATGTGGATAGGAAATGCTACTTCTTCACTCTTTTAAGATGTTTTCTGCCGACTTATGTGTATTTTAAGAACAACAAATTCAAGTCCGGTAACAACTGAGTCTTGCTGGGGGCTGTCGGCATGAAGTTACCCCAGAAAAGAAAAACGGATTGTTCTGTAGATGCTAAAATACAGCAGGCGGGACTAGCATCGCAGGTTGCATTTAGCCCGAAGCGAACGTTAGCATTCTTAAATATGTTTACTCGTTTGAGCCCTGGGACCGTTGCATTCTCCTCTATGTCTTTGTGACTGAATTTTGTAAAATATAACTCCTTAAGTCTGCGTTTGCTCTGGGAGGAGTTGAACAGTGAGTGACAGAGCAGCTCGTCTACTTTAAAATGAATGGACTGTTTCCTTCACAGAGTCTTTTAATGTCTACTATAGCTTCGTCTGCCACAGAATGAGATTAAACTCATCTATCTCCATGGAGACAAGCAGGTGGAGCTATAACATTTCAGGCAAAGTGATATCTTCACGGAGACAAGCAGGGGGCGGACTACCCAAACCAGAGAAGTTACATAGTGCAGCTTTAAGTATATTTAAAATCTTCTGAGGATCTCATTAGTTGCTAACTTAATGGCTTAAATGTATCCAGTTTGTTGCTTTTACGTCAGAACCTTTTTTAGATTTTTTAGGCTGAAGGCTTTATTAGACAGGACATTGTGGCGAAAAATGGGGATAAGAGTGGGAAGGACATTCAGCAAATTGTCAGAGCTGGAATCGAACTCACCGCGCTGCGACCAGCTGCACATGGAGCCTGACATATGTGCTCTGTTATGTTTTGAATCATTCTTAAACATACCCTCACCGGACTAGATATACTATATGCAACTTGAACTGGTGATTCCTACTTGTGAACGATGGACTCCCACATACGAGATAAAAGTACATGATATAACAATGATAATCACTACAAGAAGTGGATCTGAGAGCTTAATCACTATAGAAACGTTTGTTACATGTTAAATCTGACAATATTCTGCTTTTAACATATTAGAGACATTCATTTAACGTTAGCATTAAAGGCTATTTAAGCATTTGCCATATTGTTTGCATACAAATTAATTTAGCTGGAACGCTCTGAAGTCGTTACAATCAAGTGGGAATTAAGCGACCTCTCATTTGACTGGAACGCAACTTTATTCAGATAATTTCAGTAAATTCATGAGTCTCATCTCCACATTAATTACATTTGACATTCTTGTTTTAGTTTATTCCCAAACATGGTTCAATCTTTCCTACTGTTGCCAACAGAGGGCGCATATACTGATCCAAAACACTTTTATAAACATAGAGTTACATTAAAGTGTGTATGACTGGTAATTACGATTTTCTAATTGTGACTTTATTTGGTGTATTTATACCTGTTGTACACATAAATGATAGTTTTACACCAATCGAGCAGGTATTTGTGGAGAAAACGTTGCAAAATCTGTAGAAAATGACAGGAAATGACATCACACTAGGGACACTCATATCAGACAGAAGGTTATGCACAATTTACACAAAGAAACAATTTTTTTTTAACTCTAAACATTAATTCAACAAAATAAAATCGCTCTCACATATTCTATTTGTCAAATAAAAAAACTTGTGACATTAGATGAGTTTTTGCCCAGTGTTTGCTGGGTAATTTCCTAGTGTGATGTCATCAATTACAAACAGGAAATGATATTATAAACCTAAAAAATGTGCTATTCTGCGATGACATTATTACGATTTCAAAATACCAAAAACTTCATTTTAGTTCAATGCGTCGTCTGACCTGTCAGAGGCACTTTAAGTCTGAATAAATCCAAACGCCTGCTGTAAAGTGTCGTACCTTGACATAGCCGGTTCCCCTGCAGCTGGTAGCCCTCCGGACACTCGCAGGAGTAACTTCCTGCCGTGTTGATGCACTGGTACTGGCACATGTAGCTGGAGAAACCGCACTCGTCGATGTCTGCACGGGAAAATGCACAAGAATCATGAGCACGCTTCACGGGAGGAATGCGTTTGGATGCGACTCTGCACACACACGCTTTCACACATGGAGGAGCACACTTTTGGCATCGGCATCCGCACATTAACATGACATTAACATGACATTAACATGACATTAACATGACATTAGCATGACATTAGCGTTCAGTGCATGGCTGAAGAGTGCACTTGCCTTGACATGCGACGGAGTCAGCGGCCAGCTCAAAGCCCTGCTCGCACTGGCACAAGAAGGAGCCCAGCAGATTGTAGCAGTGATGCTGACAAGGGCTCTGGACGTCACATTCATTCACATCTGAGACAAAATGAGTCACAAACTATTATTGGCAGATTCAAAAAGAGCTTAAATTGACTCAGGACCGTGTGACATGATGTCTGTTGAGCTCTGGTCAGGAAAAGGTGTTGGACTTGAAGATACTGTGGTGACTGCACATAAACATCTCGTAGAAAGTCAGACACAAGCCTTTATTCTTTATCTTGGTTTATTAAATAGTAAAACTTATGCACCAACATGGTCTTTTGTGCTTGTTTCTTTTATTTTGAGTAAAGTGATTTTGCCCACTTTGCCTGACACTTTCTTCTAATTGTAAATATTATATCTAAAAATGTACTTAACTATGTGAATGTACAAACTGGTCCCATTTTAGTTTGTGTATGGGCCACTTTTAGACTTTGGGTGGAGTTTAAGAAGCCAAATATTATGAGGCGGTACTTGGAGTTGGTCAAATGTTTGAGTTTATACAGTTTATACAACCTCTGTCATAATTACATTTCTTGCAATATAAAACATGAACCATTCCTGTCTCGGGTTCCCCTTCACACTATGAGTACGCCATGTGTGTTTTTATAATCTTTTGTAATAATAAATCTGTTTACTTATATCATCAAATATAACTATTACATTGTGTTTAAATAATATTCATGTCCAAAATTATCCTACAAAAACATGTACATTTTGTATTCAAATTCAAGTCAATTTCATATTTCTTTTAAATCTGAAGTCCCTGCACCCCAGGTTGGGAAACATTGATATAAAATATAAAACGCATATATATTTGAGAATATATAGGTCAGATCAAAGCACGTCTTGGTAAAATGACTGCCAGATATTGGACGTTTTCAGATTCTATAATGTGATGATGTCATGGGGCCAGATGAGGCGCAGGAGCCTGACATTGACGCTGACCCTGACTGTTTCCTTCCGTGACTGGACATTAAGACCCCAGTACATGTATTAAATCTGATGTCCTGTAGAAGGTGGTGATGTGTTGATGTGAATGCGGCGTTGGAGCAGGCGTCATGTGACTTACCCACACAGCTGTGGTTGTTGCTGGCGAGCTGGAAGCCCGCGTTGCACTCGCAGTAGTACGAGCCCGGAGCGTTGACACAGCGGTGCATGCAGTAGTGCGTCAGAGAGCACTCGTCTTTATCTGAGTGTAACACCACAGTAACAGTTATGGAAGCACAATGCACATGCACAATTCAACGGGCAAGTTTGATCACACCACACATGTATTTGCAGTATTTTAGAGTAACAGTGCTCTTGGGTAAAATGTTTGACTTCTATTCCCACAATGGACATAAAACATAAATGACACTTAATGTTCAAACCAGACCTCCAGTAGTATTGAAACTAGATACTCGTTTGATCAAGTATCGATACTGACAAAAACACATTGTCAAAATTGGAACTTTACTTAGCACTTTTAGAATGATCTTGAGCTTATCAAAACTAGTATAAGACGACATAATAATGTAGATAAAGTATTATTCTGTAGTGAAAATGTCTAATATTGTCAATTGTCTAATACTTTGACCTGGACCTAAAAAAGAGCTCTTATTATTTATTATTGTGGTATCAAAATCTGTATTGAGAAGCCAAGCCTATTTCTTAGTAACGAAATTAGTAACGTTTGAAATGATTAACACTATTATACATTATTTAAGCAATTATTACCTACTGGAGTATCACAAGCAGTCACGAATTACAAATGTAAGTCGCTTTTTTAGGTATCTGTACTTTACTTCAGTAGTGTGTGCATGGGATACTTTTTACTTTTACTTCACTACATTCATATGTATGTCGTGAGCAGGACCACGCCTCTGCCTCGGGACCACGCCTCTATTACCCAGAAGCCCTCTTATACCAGTCTAAGGCCTCAGTCACTGCTTTACTCTCGACTCGTCCTCCCCGGTCCTTGTGTTATGCTTTCTTTCAGCATCCAGTCTTCTAAAAGGGGGGGGTCCCGAACCAGATCACGAGACCACTCCCCCCTGAGTGTCACGTCCCGGGCGTGGCCTGCACAGCTGCCATGCATCACCAGTGTCTCACATCATTAAATCATCGTTTTTTTGCATAACTTATGGTTGCTGGTCCTTGCTAATGAACTGAGAGCAGGTGTCTTTACTCTCTACTCCACATTTATGATGACAACTTGCCTGAAGGTTTTGAGTTTGAGTCCCGGCTTTGAGCAAACAAAAATAATGACCAGGAAAATTAAGTTATTGATTCTTCAGTTATTGATTCAGTTATTGACTCTGTGGACTGACTATCAGCACAATTCTTTATTAAGATCCCTACATTTGACTCTTAAATAAGTTTTAAACTCTGTGTGAAATACTGTCAGCTTTTACTCTAAAAGTACATGTTCAAACGAGTGCTTCAATACATTTAATTCAGCTGATTTTTTTTATTTTTTGCTCCTGTATCTATACTTTTACTTAAGTAACACAATGGAGTACTTCATCCACCACTGCTAGCAGTCTTCCTCACTATTATTACGCTGCTCCTTTCTGTTCTGCTCTGCTCTCCTCCTCTGCTCCTCTCCTCTCTGCTGCTCTCTTCTCCTCTCCTCCTCTCCTCTCTGCTGCTCTCTCCGCCTCTCCTCTCTGCTCCTCTCCTCTCTGCTGCTCTCTTCTCCTCTCCTCCTCTCCTCTCTGCTGCTCTCTCCGCCTCTCCTCTCTGCTCCTCTCCTCTCTGCTGCTCTCTTCTCCTCTCCTCCTCTCCTCTCTGCTGCTCTCTCCGCCTCTCCTCTCTGCTCCTCTCCTCTCTGCTGCTCTCTTCTCCTCTCCTCCTCTCCTCTCTGCTGCTCTCTCCTCCTCTCCTCTCTTCTCTTCTCCTCTCTGCTCTTCTCCTCTCCTTTCTGCTCCACTCTTCTCCTCTCCATTCTGCTCCTCTCTGCTCATTTCCTCTCTGCTCCTCTCCTCTCTCCTCTCTCCTCTCCTCTCTCCTCTGCACCTCTCCTCTCTGCTCCTCTCTTCTCCTCGCCGCTCCTCACCTCTCTGCTCCTCTCCTCTCTGCTCTTCTCCTCTCTGGTCCTCACCTCTCTGCTCCTCTCCTCTCAGCTCTTCTCCTCTCCTCTCTTCTCCTCTCCTTTCTGCTCCGCTCTTCTCTCCTCTCCTCCCCTCTCCTCTCTACCCTGCTCCTCTCTACTCCTCTCCTCTCTGCACCTCTGCTCCTCCCTGCTCCTCTCTGCTCCTCTCCTCCCTCCTCTGCTCGTCTCTCCACTGCTCCTCTCCTGCTCCTCTCCTTTCCTCTCTGCTCCTCTCCTCCCTCCTCTGCTCGTCTCTCCACTGCTCCTCTCTCCTCTGCTCCTCTCCTCTCTCCTCTCCACCCCTCCTCTTTGCTCCTCTCCTCTCTCCTCTGCTCCTCTCTCCTCTGCACCTCTCTCCTCTGCTCCTCTCTCCTCTCCACTCTGCACCTCTCTCCTCTGCTCCTCTCTCCTCTCCACTCTGCTCCTCTCTCCTCTGCTCCTCTCTCCTCTGCACCTCTGCACCTCTGCTCCTCTGCTCCTCTGCTCCTCTCTCCTCTCCACCCCTCCTCTCCTCTCTGCCTGTTGGACTCACCTAGGCACTGCTCCCCGCTCCTCTGGAAGCCCTGAGGACACTGGCAGGAGAAGGAGCCTCTGGTGTTGAGGCAGGATTGCTCTGGACCACACGTGTGCCTCGCCGTCGCACACTCGTCCACGTCTGCAAACAGTGAAGAACACCACGTGGTTACAGGGTGAACCTGACAGCACTATTTATATCTGGACTGTGTGAATGCAACATGTAAAACTAATGTCTGATTTACATTTTGTGATTGGATCATGTTTACGACCAAGAACATAAAACATTTTAGAGAAGAATGTCTAACACATGGAATGTTTTTTGAAGTGTCCTGCCCACTTTGAAATGCGTTGTGTTGTTCTGGAAGTATTTATCTATTTATTAACCTGTTTTAACCAGGTAAAACCAAATTAATTCAAATCAAAACCTCTTTTTCCAATACAGACTTTTTGAAAACTTTTCTTTGGGGGTTTGGTTACTACACAAAGAAGATGATTAGAACCAAGCAAGTTTTCAAACAGTTTAGGACGACAAAGTGCTATAAATAAAGTAAGAAAGATTTATTTTAACTTTATTTGAATGTGACTGCACAGCTTCATCACTGGTCAGGTGTAAAACAGGCTTGTGGAGGTCAAAGATCTTTCCATTTCTATTTCCTTTTTACATTCTTCTGTTGTGTAGAACAGTGCACAGTATATTTTGCACAATTTTGTAATAATGTCATATATATTTTGGGGGAAAAGATGAAAATCAGCTCTACACATCGGCCTAAAAATAGAGTTTATCGGCCATCGGCTCCTCTGAAAAATCGGTATTGCGTCGGCTGTGAAAAAACACCATATGAGTAAATATGTAATGAGTATTTTACAGAATATTCAACCTGCTCTGACGGCGTAACCAGTGACGACCTGGCCTCACACGTGCACACAGCGAGCAGGCTTTCTTCAGCTCTTCTGAGAGTGTGGGAGACAGATCATATCTTCACCCAACACCACAGCGTTTTCAAGGCCATGGGAGATCAAAAATGACTCGCAGCTTCTCACAGATACTCATCAAAGCAAAATAAACACATGTCCACTCTCCTAAACCTCTTTTATTCCACGTCCTCTAATGTCCACAGGTGAAAAGTTTAAAGAGTGACTTGTGAGAGGTTGTTTTTTTTAAACATCGTCACCTCTGTGGCCTTCCCCTGTACCAACATTAAGAGCAGGAATCTCTTTGATAAAAGCTGGAGGCTTTCATCTCAGCGGGCAGAGGAATCTGAAGACAGGTGTGCTCTCGTCATCACACTCACATGTCTTTAGGCTCAAATGCGCTTTTCAAGTTCAAAAACGCACAAAATTACAAGATGACAAATCAAGGTGTAATCAGTCGTTTGAAAGTTTACATTAGAGACGTCGTAAAATACCTGCCGTGGATATATCTTGGTAAGGGACACGTTTTGTTTTTATGTCGATTTTGCTCCAGATTTGAGACTTTGAAATTGTCACGATAATTACTATATGAACTTTGAATTTCATGTTTTATTTGAACTGGGACGTGTCACATCCATGAACATTTCTGTATATGTGCCAGTATTAGCTACAGTATACAGCTTGTTTACTGCGTGTACTTTTTCTTTGCACTAGTGAGGAGGAGTAGTAACAGCAGCACATAGTAGTAGTAGTTGAAGTAGTATGACAATTATAACAAATTCATTCATTTATTAACAATATTTATATATACTGTACATATACATTATTATAGGGTTAGTTATTATTGGAGTTATTGTGTCAGTGGTATAGAAGGTTTTTAAGTGTTTTTTAACAGTGCCACGCCCCCTTTTCATTCTTATATTACTGATCATTATCATCATTGATCATCCCCATCAATTCAGACAATTTTAAGAAGTATCTGTCATATTTATACATTATATTGTAACAAATATAAAGCCACGGTGAGCTGGCAGTAATAGTAATCAATTTTCATTGCAAACCTCGTAATAGTTAAATTATAAGGCAGTCAATATGAAAATCCTTAGCTTGCATTTTTATTTAAACTTGCAATTTTGACTTCAGCGATAAAACACATGCTTTGTGTTGATATTGGACGCATGTTACGAATCAATTGAAAGAACCAATATTGAGTAAAGAAAGGATAATAATGAGTTATCTGTGGTCAAAATACTGCAGTGGAAACACATCATTTCACGTTAATCTCATAAACATTCTCGCAATTTTGGTTTGTTTGGAGCCGCGGTGTCTTTTTCTGTCAGTTGCACATGATTAAGTGTCCTGTGGTGCTTTTCAGTGCCGTGTGCACGCATAACTAATATCCACATATACACTCATCCCTATGGGCCCACCGGCAGTCCTCCTGGGTGGTCTGACACAAGCCGTCATGTGCACACAGCCAGTGGGCATTAGTTTAGGAGAATCACTGACAGTTACTCCCAATACCACACACAGTAGAGACCAGACTCCCTCCAGTGTGATCTGAAACAGGCTTTACAATAGCTGGGGGATGATACAGGTTGTTAAAGCTGCACTATGTCACTTTTCTGGTGGGCAGTCCTCCTCCTGCAATGGAGACGTGCAGAGGGCAAACCTTAACACACCTACAAGCTGTGAAGTAAAGCTTAAGTTTGCTGAAGTCAGTTAAAGGAGGAGGAGAGTGGATAACAAAATAAAAGATCTATCAAATTATGTCAATATTTCTTTCCAATAAAATGTATTAAAATGAAATGCATTGTTGGTAGGGCAGCTGTAAAAACAAGTTTTTTTTCCTGCAGCAAAATAACACTGCTGTATGTCATCTCTGTGAAGACCAGATGCAAAAGTACTTAACATGTGTCCTGACAAGAAGTCAGTTAAACAACAGAATAACTTCATTCAACAGGACACAACAACTTTGAGTTGGAAGGACTCCATATGATTGCCAAACATTACTGGTAGTAAGTGATTCATCCAGACTAAAAGCTGAACCCTCAGGCGCAGACTTAAGCTTGTGGAGGTGTGCAAAGCCTGACAAGCTCATTTACAGTAACGAGAAGAGGGGACATGGACGTTTCTCTGACAAACTATCATAAAGAGGCCGACATGTCAGATCTTCTGTTAACACTGATGGTGGGCACGCAATGATGCAAACAATTCCTACTTTACAAATTATTATATAGGTTTTTTTGAGTGCTTATGACTATGAAAAAAATAGATAATACAGTTGAATATTGTGAAGTATAGACATAGTTCTAATTGCATTTTTTCCAACAAACTTTGTTAATACGATTTGATTTGCAATTTAAGTTTTTGTGTTACATTTTGACATTTGAAGGGTGAAAAGAAGAGAAAACTAAACTCACATGCATTTCAGAACATGTTTGTAGAGGTCTAAACTACAGAGTGGTCAATTATTTTTACATAATAATACAAGATAATGTGTTGTTTGCAGAGAACATTATGTTAGCTAAATAAATGCCGTCCTCGTGATTTGCTAACTGAGATTTGATGGATCTTGCAGCCCTATTGTGAAGCGTATGGATTGGCTCTTGCTTGAACTAGTTTTCGTGACCACATGAAAGACCACAGAGATCTTACTGCGAGATGTAATACTCTGCACCCATGTTTTTGTAGCAGCGAACAGCTCCTGGATAGAGCGCCTGATGTGGTTTAGCAGGGAGTCCCGGTGGATGGATTGGGTTACATGGAGCTGAGAAACTAAAAGCTTATATAAAGGGAAAGCTTAAGGTTGTCATCCAGAACTCGAACGTAGCTGTAACGCTTCCTAAGAAGTTTGTGTACGGAAAGTCAAAGTCATCCTTACTCCCTTTTCGAGAAGCTTACAGCGCTCTAAACAGAAGCACATGTGTTGTTAGGAAGCCAAGAGTTCATTCACGGCAATATCGTGTGGTAACTTCTACTTTGTCACAAAACTGTTAAGACTGCCAACAAAAAATGATGTTTGCGTGTGTTTTTGAGTGTATTGGAAGGGCACCCCGCATGGCACCCTCTTGGGCCCTATAAACTTCTCTGGACTTACCGCATCACTAGTAATTTATAGTTTACACAGAAAACTAAGAGCGAGCCGTTCAAAGTGATGATGTGTTGTGTGAGTTTAGATGTGAGCCGCACTCTCCAAGGTCAGATTTGTTTAATCAACTCAGCTTACCATTTTTTATTTGAACATCACAGGGAGAGGCAAGAGGTGAAAGATGTGAAAGGAAAGAATTAGCCAAACGGGTGGAGGGTCCTTGTTGTTTTTTTCTGAACTGTAAAGGACCTTTTTTTGCAATTTGAAGTTAGATTTAGGGCCAGGAGTGCATATGTGATGTCAGGGTGAAAAACTCATAGCTTTTTAGGGAGATTAATTCTAAGTGCCTGGTGGGAGTGCGGGGAGTTAACTGTGAATGTGTGTGGAGTGGAGGGTGGGTGCTTTAGCAGTAAATGGGCTTTTTACAGAGGCCAGAATGTTTTATAGAATAGGGTGATGAAGTGTGAAAAGGGCTGCGTAAATATAGTTGGGCATTTTATTAGACACACCTGTCCTAGTGCAAATATACTGTTACAAATGATATAAAGGCAACTTTGCTCTATCGTGATTAATACAGGCATGTTCACAGATTACAAAACATGATTGGCATCGCTATTAATTGCTTGGTTTTAAATTAAATTCCAGAGCTGGAGTCTCATAGTGTTTAATTGTTTTGGCGAATGGTGATTTATTTTTGATGTGGTTGGATGAGATAATTTTTCAGACATTCAGTAGCCAAAAGAATCATCAGAAACAATACTAATGTTGGGTTGGATTAAACCTCCTGTAAGAAGCAGGCATGAGAGAGAGCAAATGGAATGGACCGTCCATCCATTGGGTCCATTGGTGAGGGCATTCTGGGTAGAGCTGCTTGCTTTCATGGCGATTATGATTAAGAAGACAATATTTCAGTCAATATTGTCTTCTTAATCACTCTGCCCATTCTGTTCATGAGAGTGATGAGAAATTAGCACCATCGCTATAACCATATAAAAGACAATATCACATCTTTCAAAATGGTGCTTTTAAAAAGAAGCTGAACCCCAAGAATTGTCTTTAGCCATCAATAGTCATTTAGGTGTCTGCTCTTTCAGCCTTCTCTTAGTAAATATTCATAAATAAACAGATTCTGAAGAATATAGCTGCAAAACCATGTCTTTTCGTTTTGAATGCCGAGTTAGACGCTTTCTTGCTCCAAAAGCCTTTTGACCCCAAGAGTAAAAGTTGCTTTCCCTGATGTGTTTTGTTCCCATTCATTCTGACATGATAGAACTTGCTGTAATTATCACTTGAGAGCATTTAGCCTTGTTTTCACTGAACCGTGGCGATGGAAAGCATGAACAGCCAGTTGGAGCTGTCCCACAGTTGGACAGAATCTGTGTTTCCTTCTGATCATCGGATAATTCAAGATGTGTCATGTTAATAGCCCATAAAATTTCACAACGTCAAATTTATCAGCGTGTCATACAGCGGCCCCTGAGCGCTCTGCTTAACCCCAAACACCTCCGAATGCGCTGCTGTAAATGGGGCATGTTGCTTGATTTGAGCAGAACCCCAGGAGATGCAGCGTGAAATGTGGCCTCAACCTCAACCCCAGGATGTTACAGTCTTCAAGCAATATACAAAATAGAACAAGAAAATGCTGAATTTTTAAGAAATATACAAGATAGAAAAGTTGTGGAAAGTATCAGGGTTTCCTTCAAGGAGCTGTACCTGATTTTTACAGACTTGAAAAAAATGTGGAAAAACAGAACTAATTAATTTTAAACTGGGCGTCGGTCCAAAGGTATTGCTCACTTTCTCTAAGCATCCTAGTTATTCACAGTCAACACCCGAGTGAACGCCCACTAACGGCTCTGTAGAAGAGCGTCTCCATCACCCACTGTTCAACAACGACAAGAGCAAATGAAGACTAGGAGTTCTATTGTGCCAGATATAGGACGACATGGAGAAGAATAAAGTACTCCAACACTCAAAATGTGTATTGACCTTATTCCGCCCCGCCCACTTTCCCCTCTTTCCCCACATGATCAGCACTTTTGTTGTGATGGCACTTCCCGTCCAGCAGGAACTCTGTTGGTTTAAATGGAGAATGAGGGAAAGGTCTCTACTAAAACATGCTATAAAGAAGATTCATTTGTGTAAAATATTCAATGTTCATGTGACCAACAAGTCAACATTACACCAATGGGCCGATGTGCCACTGGGCCCGAAAACGGCTTTTTAGTTTGTGTAGATCTTATTTTCTCTCGAGGTCGGTAGCTCTATGTTCACAAATACAACCGGAAGAAGGATTAGGTCACATGACAGCACTCAGACGGGCTCCTGGAATAAGGTGAAGGTAAGAATGCTAACGGCTGTAGGCTAAATGCTACTGCGATACCGGCATCGCTTGCTGTATTTTAAGTCATCTATGGAATTGTGTGTAAAGCTCATGTTATGTCTGTAAAAACACATCTATAGAACAATTCATTCACTTTTTTGGGGTAATGCCATGTCAACAAGAGTTCACAAACTCTTGAGAGTCCGTTTGGCCCATTTCCCGCTGTTGGGTTTGAGCGGAAGTCAAACAAACATGGCGACGCCGATAAACATACTTTGGCCATTTTAGCAGATGAACGACTTCGGTATTTTATTTTTGAAAAAGGTGCACATAGACAATGTGGAAGATGCCTGTGCTTTTCCCTCAATTGGATTTAACAACATTCAGCTTCAAATAGTCGCCATGACACCTTTTCCCTGCAGCTTTTGGCGTGAGACTACCCGGACTGATAAATATGTAGAGCTCAATAGAGAGTAATGCAAATATCGATCATGCTTGAGCCAGGATGACGCCAGACCTCGCCCCCCACAACAACACGTTATGTCTTGATGCTTTGATCTCATGCCACCGCCCACTTTATTCATTATTCATATAATCAGGCATGTATTAGCCATTGACCTGTCGGGTAGAATGAAGTAACTCCTTCAAATATGACATTCTCCGAGGCAACGAGAATCAACAAGAAGGAAAAAAACCCTCTGCGACCCCATGTGAGAGTCACCCAGCTGATTTATAACAACCCATGTCCCTGTGCATCATGAGGTAAGCGGAAAGACCATCAGAGGAGCAGGACAGCTGGACAGGGTTAGAAGAGCCTGTTGCATGATTGGTTGGTCCCCCTTGCTCCATAGAGCTCCTGGGTGTCAACTTTTTAGTGGGATTGAGAAGAGCCTTGGATGTTATTAACAAGATAATACGTGTTAAGAACAACGCAACAACAAGCGCCTCGTCTGACAGATCGTGAAGCTCAGGAAATACAGTCACTTCATATAGTTTAGTATTGTCTTAAGTGGTGCTGCGCAGTGGTGCAAGAATGTAGGCTAAACAAATACTTTCAGAGTAATAAGTAAGTAGTGAGAATCATCAAAGCCTGTGATGTAGTGACCTTGATGAAGATCGGTGCTGTTTTTGGTCAAAGGAAGCGACTGAATCGATAACTTTATTATTCTAGTCATTTTTAGATCTATATTTTTGTCCACACCCAGTCTTTAACTCAAAATCTTTAGGTGGGATGTTATCATGGCCATTTCAGGTGGGTCTCAACTCCTACAGAAAAGTACCAGAGCTATACTTTTCAGTCCAGTTCAAAAAATGTACTGGAGTATAAAAAACAGATACCTGCTCTCAAATGAAATAAAGTGTACGGACTAAAAGTAGAGTTACTTTAAAAGTTTACTTATTTAAAGCCTACTATTACTTTAGTACTTTGTTACTTACTTTCTACCACCGCTGTGATGTAATGTACGTTAATTTAAGTCAACAGACCAGACAATTATCCTGGTTTATACATAAGGGTCTAAAAATGCTAGTTAAAGTTACAGAGTAGCTGAATATCAAGTTAGATGCATGCTAAATGAGAAAACAACTGCTACTAATGATCCGATTGCATGCTAGCCAGGACAATTTGCCTGTAAATGTATTGTGCAAAGGTGTGCACGCTAACAGGAGCAAAGAGAGTGCCAGTGACAACAGCTTTTGACACAGGGTGAAATACGAGCGTGTGCGAGCGCAGGTCAGTTAAATACATGTGTCTGAGAGCAGGTGGAAGGCAGCCTAATAGGGAGGTTCCCCAGACACAAAGGTGTGCCTCAGGTGGGTGCTGCTTTGAGCCTATAACCTCAACAAAGTGGTTCTTAGTTCTCATCAAACGGGCTCTCTGCTCTTGATCCCACATCCAAGCTCCAGCATGTTTTATTCCACATCCTGTATGTTCCACCTCAAAATCATCAATTCCACTCACTCTGTACCTTTTCTGACAGAAGGCTTGAGATGTTACTTTAGATAGAATGTTCCACTTCACGGAGATAAGCTGGTGACCCTACCAGGCCAAGTTACAAGTCAGATCTGCGGAGAGGTGGCCATGAACTCCATGAAGACGAGCAGATGTCGCCATGGAGTTCACTTAAGATAAAATATCCTTTAATGTCCACACGTGGGGAAACTTCTCCCTAAATCTACCAGTTCTCAAAGATTCTGGCACAAAATTGGGAGAAGTATTTCAGAACGTCACCACTGTGGTATAAAAAGCACTAAAATAAACGACTTTGTAAGATATTAAAACAGGACTATTGTATATTTAAAAGCACAATCAAGTTTACACGTTTTTGTTTTGTTTTAAATAGAGCAAAAACTCTTCAAAGAAAGCAGCTCACAAAGTCTCAGTGCCCAGTGGCTTTCAGCTTTCTGCATGAAAGGGCATAAAAAGGAAGGCGCACAACCATGAATATAAATCAACGACCTCCATCGAGTAAATGTCCGAACTCGCAAAGAGGGCCACTCAGCTCTGGCCTGCAGTTCACGGTGATGAGAAAGCGAAGTATAAACAGACACATTTCCATTCTAATGCAGCTAAAGCCCTTACATTTAACCCTACAGAATGTGCAAGATTTTCCACTTCCACACAATTCTGTCACAACTTCAGATCAGGCAAACATAGACATCTCCAAAGGTCAAAAGATGAAGCCTCTGGCAGCATCCCGCTCGGTGCATTCCTGCTCCTCATGGATCGATCCGATGCTTATCTGTCAAGGTGGTGAGTAATTCTTACCATCACAAAAGATGAGAGCAAACGGAAAAAAACAAGCAGCGCTGACATTCCTGAGATATTCCTCCCGAGTGCATTGCATCTTTGTGGAAATATGTTATTGCATGCACACCGCCTTGTTCGGAAAAGTACACAAGTTCCTCTGTCACACCGGGCTTAACGGCTCTTAATGGGACTATTAGGAAAGATTTAGGAGTATGGAGAAGCGCTTGCAGAGATCCAGGCGTGTAGGTGGTAATGTGGCCTGCATGACCTCGGCGAACCAGACAGGTAAACACAAGTGGCATGTTCTCTCATGTCCCGTGCTGCAGACAGATCTAATTTGGAGATGAAATATAAACTGTAGGCTGCGCAAGGAGTACAAGGAGTCAAATTAGGAAGTCAAAAAGATTATAATTATTTGGTCTCAACCCTATTTCAACCAGGAGAAACATAAACAGAGGCAGACAGGGGGGATTGGGGAGAGAGGCAGAGATTTCAGTTCAGCAATGAAAGGAGGGTGTCCAAGAGCTGTGAGGGACATCAGACACTGGTGGTTGTAAAGAGGAAGAGATGCTGGGACTGAGGGAGGTAATGGTTCTGGTTCTGGTTCTGGTTCTGCGGCTGGATTGGAAGAGGATTGGGCATAGCTATAATCTGAAAATGATGATTCCACATTTTCTGGAACTGCCTTTCTTTCACCCTAAACCTGTATGAATAATAACAATAATGCCTTATACTTGTCACACGCTCTCTTATGCAACACTGTTGTCACTAGTCTTTCTTTCCACACATGGTGGTGGTAAAATACCAATCTACACCATCATGTTTTATTGAATGTAAAATATGACTTGATGACTCAAAAACGACCTAGTAACAGTAGTTCTACAGTCCCTAATTTGACCGCTTTTGAAGGACAATCCTAATTTCAATTGAGAAATGACCTCCTCAAAAGAAAACAGTTGTCATGTGCATACACAAGAAGACTACAACAAGGCACTTGTACATTTCAGCAGAAAACACCTTAAGTGGCTCCGTGTGTATATTGGAAATGTGGGGGAGGTCATGGAAATGCTCAGCGTCATTAAAATGTCACACATACACCACGACAGTAAAGCTTCATAGTTTCTCTATGCTTGAGTTAGCCGCCAACTTCCCCAATGTGTCACTAAAACAACATGCTAGCCTTAAGTTCACGGAACGGGGCAAAGGGATTTTATAGCCTTTTTGTGAATCAAAATGGAACAAATCTTTAAAGAGTCAGGCGAAGTCCATTATATAATTTGTGGCTTGTTTGGCGTTTGAACAGAATACAGAACAGCGTCGTTTGGATTAGTTTTTATAGTTTGTGCTTATGGAAAATTGGCCAAACTTGTTCAACATTTTTGCCAAAACAACTCCACATGTACTGACACTGTAAGAACCTTTGCTTGAGTTTGTGCGGTTAGCTAGCACTTGTTAGGCTTTCATGTCTGTCCTTTTCCTCTACCTGACGCTGCATCGGAGGTTTCCTGCACAGAGTGGCGAGTTAGCACTGATGCAAGCGCTATTTGATACACTGAGGTTTCCCCTATTGACAGTTAATGGGAATTCCTTTAGCTAGCACGATCTGGTCCAAAAAGGCCTCGCACAAAAGGAGAAAGTACTCAGAGGACAATTGTTGGCTTGATGGTTGATGGTCCATAGAGTTAAATGACATGGTCATGAATGATCATGAATGAATCATGCTCGCGTGTTTATTTACTTTGGCTGATATCTTTTTAAACCATTGTTTCAGGCTAAATGTTGAGGCTTTCGGGACATGGGGTGGACATTAGATGTTAAAATCTGTTATCCAGTAAAAGCAGCTCTTAGGGTTCAAATGAGACTGCTGTAGGCTGTCTGCATCTAATTATATTTTATTATCTGCAAAACACGAGTGCACTTTTAGCATGACAATGTTAGAAATTTGTGAAAAGGGCTTATAAATAATTAAGATGCTAGGATTGCATTGGGTAAGTGAGCGAAGCATTTGGACCACTTCAAACAGTATTATACTATAATATAATACTGCAAACAGTATTATAATTTAATATAATACTGTTTGCAGTGGTCCAAGCGTCTCCATTATTACGGTAACTAGTTCTGTTTTTACGTTTTAATAAGGTAAAGCCTATTACTGTACATTTGATAAAAGTAGCAATTGTTGTTTATCTATTCTACTTAAGATTAAAGGTACACTATGTAACTACCGTATTGCCTGCAATGTTTCACATTATGACATTAAACGTATCTATCTTCAAGAAGACAAGAAGGTGCCAGCACTAGGGCAAGTTACAGGCATGTTTTTCAGTTTATTTTTAAAAACATGCTCTCATACAATTGAATAGATGGAAGATAGATAAGTTTAATGCCATATTGAGGAACATTTCATGCAGAGCAATAACATTCTCCACAGAGACAAATGAAATGATGCACCTTTCATTGAAATCAGTCGGTGCAATGCCCCATTCCTCCAGGAGTGAGCCATTGTTTCAGGCCTGTCTGTGCAGG
>NW_027316500.1:5389361-5390547 GCF_026437365.1 Eucyclogobius newberryi | reverse complement strand
TGGCAGGCGCTGCATGGATGAGCTGCTGATGGCTGTCAAGCAGATGGGGACGCTTCAAACCCATTAGAAAGATTGGCACGGTGGCACAGTGATATGAACTCTTGCATCAAAGCTACAAGGTCATGGGTTTGATCTAAAATCTGTGCTTCGGTGTGGTTATAATGCTGTTGCTTAATTTGTGCAGCTGATAAACCACATTATAGCACTTCCTCTTTTGCTGCTGATACGATCCCGTTATTGCACTAAGAAGCCCATGGACAGCACCTGCCCTGATGTGAAATGCTCTGCCACAGGAGGGGTACTGCAGGGGTTAAAAGGGTCCCAAGTGTCCCCACAAGTTGCACCGTACAGTACTACTTGATTTGATGCTGATATTCTGAATATCAGTTTTGGTTGTTAATTTAAAGCCACACAGTGTAACTTTTTAGACTCAAATAAAGGCATGCTTAAAAAATATGTTTTTTATTGGAGTAAAATTGTCTAAAAACCTGTGTCCGTACTGTGAGGGGGCTTGCAAACCTGACTGGGCCTTCTCCTGCTTGTTTCCATGGAAATAATAGTCCACAATATGGTAAGAAACTCTCTCCATGAAGAATGTTCCAAAGGTTTAAACTTTTGCATTTGCACCTCCAGAAAGTTACATGGTCACTTTAAGTGACATCATAAATGTATTTATCATAATAAAAACATGGCAAGTTACGAAAGACACTAGTGAAATTCAATTCAACAGTTGCTATGGAAACAAGTGATCTGCAGGTGATCATTCATTTGACCTATTTGTGTAAATTTGCAGTGTTCTGCAGCGCGTCAATTAGTGACATGTGTGATTAGTGATTTTTACCTCTCAAAGTCGGTGTTACACATTAGTGTAAATGACAGTGACGACACAGTGAGCTCGTACCTCTGCACAGGTTCTGATCGTCTGCGATGAATCCAGGAGCACAGTGCACAGTGCGGGTGCTCTGAGAGCCCCCCCTCCCAACAGGGAACACTCTGGGGGGCTGAGGCTGCACTGGGGCCACCGGGACAACAGGAGGCCCGACCTCTGACACCACATCTGTGGCCTCCTTACTGATGTAGATCACAGCATTCTTCGGGAGGCACAGATACCCACCAAAGTGGTTGATACACTGCATCCCACCTTTGCAAGCATCACTCAGCAAGACACACTCATCGATGTCTGGAA
>NW_027316500.1:5354361-5384361 GCF_026437365.1 Eucyclogobius newberryi | reverse complement strand
TGCGCACCGAAGGGCGTCTCTGATGCTGCTGGTCGATGGGGAGAGGCCGAAGCGGTGTTTAGCATAATCCCAGAGGCCATTGTGAGAGCAGCTAGTGAACCACTCACAGTTGCCAGCTGAGATTTCACCAAAACACAGCAGAATATGAGTGGATGCGTCAGGAGAGCAGAGGTGGAGGAGGGGAGGAATGTGGAACAAACTCAGAGTGGACAAGAGCTATAGTAATGAAGAGGAACACGTTGAAGGATCATAAATAGTGTATGGAGCAGAAACAGTGGCCCTTTCCTTCTTGTGTTCAGTCATTAGGGCTCTGTGTGGTTGTACATCAAGGCAGCTAATGCCTGGCCTGCAGTGCTGTGTGCGGCCTGCACAGTGGGAGCACATCAAAGAGCAGTCTCCAGTGTGAAGCACGTTTTCACCAGGTGGACTGCACCTGTTGGCTCATTCAGACCTCTCATTAAACAACCTCTGCCTTTAGAAAACACAGGGCCAGGCAACAGCAAAACTATGCTGTGCAAGGCCCACAGATTCACACAGATATTTCTTTGTGAAAAGAACATTATTTAAGTGTGAAATCCTTTTCAGTGATTCAGGAGCAGAGGAGCAGGTGGTTCCAAGGAGCACTTTTTTAAAAAGCTCAACTTCAGTCCAAAACCTGTGGGCTGTGACCGAGGCTGGATGCAACAAAAGGAGGTTTTAGACTCTTCCCTGCACATTTTCCCCTCAACTATTTGATCTAATTATAGAATCTTCTGGAAGGCCATAAACTATGTTATAAACCAAGGCACGCCCTCTGATGCACAGATAAATGCTCCAGCCAACACAAGGGGCTATTTCCTTATAGAGTTGATTCTACATAGACTTGATCCTTACGCAGTTTACTACTGCAAGAAAGGTAAAGAAGGCTTGTGGTGCGTGCACAGCCTAAAGACTGCACAGAGTACATGTTGTTTCAATGAAGCTGACGGCAGAATCTCTCCAGGTGAATGTGAGAAATGGGAGCACATCACAGTTGCCTGCAGAGATTAGTCAGTCGGCCTCAGGTCTGTGGTGGGTACGTGTTCCATTTGTGAAAGTCAATGGGCAGCAGATGGTTAACACAGATCTGGATAAAGGGCCAGCCTCGACCCCGCTCCCCCCGGTCCCAAAAGGTCTCAGGTTACCATGGCAACTTGACCAGGGCACGTGCCTCCCTTTGTTGATCCGTATCCTCCAGGGTCAGCTGCGCATCCAGCCACGGGTCAAATGTCACGCTGGCCTATCGCTGAGGTCACCGCTCACCAGCCCCGCAGCCTCTGACCCCTGAAACAAATTGGGAAATGGGGAAAGTGAGGAGAGAGAAACAAGAAATATCACAGGCAATTTGCATAATGTATTGATTTTTAGAATATGTCAAAAAGAGCTTGAAAAATTTAATTGGTGACTTATTTTAAAGATAAAAAGTGATTTTAGTTGCATTGAAATGGTTAAATGATTTGAATTACATGTAAAAGAAATATATAAAGCAAAAATGTAAATATATAACAGCTAAAATGATTCATCCTGAAATAGGTTCAGTTGGAGAACTCTGTACAGGGAAATAAGTACAGTATGAAATCCTGTTACATCCAACACTGTGCCTCCCTCTGGTGGAGAAGATTACACACTATATTCTGAAGTGTATGATGTTTGTAGTGCAAGAACACAAGTGCACTACCAACTACTGCATTAGATTAACGTTTGGCCAGTGAAGTCTCATTTCAAACTGCCAAAGCCTGCATCATTCTAGGGAGAATGCATCCAAAGCTGTACTACATGTTATCATGAATACTTAATGCTGAAGTTTGCTGACCCAAAGGTACCGTCTTTTAGAAACAAAACAATTCCACCTACAGTTGGAACATTTGGGGAAGTCCTTTGCCAGAGGTGCAGTGTTTTCTATTGAGCCTAGCTGCTTGTTGGGATATTCAGGTCACTGAATTGCAAAGTGTTGCTTGGGCAGTGACAAAAGAAAAAATCTTAAGTTTATTAAACGGAACAGGCTGACAGTCCACACTTTGTTAGGCAGTGAATGAACAGAGTGGTTTTGACAGGCCTAACCTCTTAAGCTTTGGGTCCCACTGAGCTCGGCACAGCTAGAGCTAAATGCCATCTGTCCCAACATCATGAGGGCCCCCCCAACCAGTCCCCCCGACACTGGAGCAGGAGAGCGTGCCACACTGCTCACAAGGTGCACAAATATAATGTATAATAATATATTATGTGTGTAGCACCCACAAAGAAAAAAAGAGGGAAATTTAGTGCAGTTTACCACTGTAACCTCTCAAGATTGTACTGTTATCGAGCTCAAGGGGCTAGTTGTTTACAGAAGTGTGTTACGACCCGAGTGTGTTACTGCTGAGTGTGTTACGACCCGGGTGTGTTACTGCTGAGTGTGTTACGACCCGGGTGTGTTACTGCTGAGTGTGTTACGACCCGGGTGTGTTACGACCCGGGTGTGTTACGACCCGGGTGTGTTACGACCCGGGTGTGTTACGACCCGGGTGTGTTACGACCCGGGTGTGTTACTGCTGAGTGTGTTACGACCCGGGTGTGTTACGACCCGGGTGTGTTACGACCCGGGTGTGTTACGACCCGAGTGTGTTACTGCTGAGTGTGTTACGACCCGGGTGTGTTACGACCCGGGTGTGTTACGACCCGGGTGTGTTACGACCCGGGTGTGTTACTGCTGAGTGTGTTACGACTCGGGTGTGTTACGACCCGAGTGTGTTACGACCCGAGTGTGTTACTGCTGAGTGTGTTACGACCCGGGTGTGTTACGACCCGAGTGTGTTACGACCCGAGTGTGTTACTGCTGAGTGTGTTACGACCCGGGTGTGTTACGACCCGAGTGTGTTACTGCTGAGTGTGTTACGACCCGGGTGTGTTACGACCCGGGTGTGTTACGACCCGGGTGTGTTACGACCCGAGTGTGTTACGACCAGTGTGTGTTACGACCCGGGTCGTAAGTGTGTTACTGCCCAGTGTGTTACTACCCAGTGTGTTACTACCCAGTGTGTTACTACCCAGTGTGTTACTACTATCAGTTATTTTTTGTGACCACACTACAGCCATTACACAATAAATGTAATTAAAACATTCACTGGATTCAAACAAACAAATATATTTGTATAATTCACTTCAAAAGTATCATTATTGGGCTCTGAACCATCGCCCGAGAATTGTTTAGGATCAGTAAACTGAGACCGCCGCTCCACGACGCACCACAGCTCCACGACGCACCACAGCTCCACAGCTCCACGATGCACCACAGCTCCACAGCTCCACGATGCACCACAGCTCCACGGTGCACCACAGCTCCACGGTGCACCACAGCTCCACGGTGCACCACAGCTCCACGGTGCACCACAGCTCCACGATGCACCACAGCTCCACGGTGCACCACAGCTCCACGGTGCACCACAGCTCCACGGTGCACCACAGCTCCACGATACACCACAGCTCCACGGTGCACCACAGCTCCACGATACACCACAGCTCCACAGCTCCACGGTGCACCACAGCTCCACGATACACCACAGCTCCACGGTGCACCACAGCTCCACGGTGCACCACAGCTCCACGGTGCACCACAGCTCCACGGTGCACCACAGCTCCACGGTGCACCACAGCTCCACGATGCACCACAGCTCCACGGTGCACCACAGCTCCACGGTGCACCACAGCTCCACGGTGCACCACAGCTCCACGATACACCACAGCTCCACGGTGCACCACAGCTCCACGATACACCACAGCTCCACAGCTCCACGGTGCACCACAGCTCCACGATACACCACAGCTCCACGGTGCACCACAGCTCCACGATACACCACAGCTCCACAGCTCCACGGTGCACCACAGCTCCACGATACACCACAGCTCCACAGCTCCACAGTGCACCACAGCTCGACGATACACCACAGCTCCACAGCTCCACGGTGCACCACAGCTCCACGATGCACCACAGCTCCACGATACACCACAGCTCCACGATACACCACAGCTCCACAGCTCCACGGTGCACCACAGCTCCACGATACACCACAGCTCCACGATGCACCACAGCTCCACGATACACCACAGCTCCATGATACACCACAGCTCGACCGTTTCACAGCCCAGACCTTCACCGCTGCCCTTACAGTGACACAGCCCCTTTCAAAAGCACCACCATTGTTCTTTTCCGTTGGACTCTCACTGTGACTCATCAAAACCAATTTTACTTTCGCTTTTCAACCAGACTGTTTTTTTACGCTTTGCTGACTTGCACATACAAAGCCCTGCCACTACAATAATGATATCACCATGCGTTCACAGGCCTGTCTGCTTCGTTAGCTGTCATCCAGCGTTAGGGGCACATTAAGTGACCCTGTGCCCTGTAGCCAACGTGGTACGCCTCTGCACTTCGTTAGGGCTCCGCGGCCTTTAAACTGTACAAGTAATTGTCTTTCCCTCGACAAAAAGACTGACGCATTGTATCAGTCGGAGGTATTTATCAAAAGGCTCCGTTACAATGGGCAGAGCTGCTGGAATTATTGAAGCAGGTCTGCGAGGGGGCCTCCTGGAGGGCCATATTGTAGTGTTTGTTGACGGTGGAGCGGAGGGTGAGATAACTGCGCAGCGTGAGAATGCTGAAGCGGGCTGCAGATGTGCGCCGGGTACAAGTACAGGGTCACGGCCGTGCGTGTGGAGAGCGGCGGGCAGGACAGTGGCTAAAAACAATTGGGATCTTGGTGAGCTGAAGTGACAGGGGCATTCGAAGTGTCTTGTGGGAGGGGTGAAGGAAAAATAATGTGGGAAGTCTTAAGAGGGACTAGAGAGTACCATGCACTAAATAAGTGTGTAGGCACGACTTAGGGCAGTGCAATTAATCAACTAAACCAGCCAATAATTTGATCAGCTTAAATCTTTTTAAGAGAAGAGTCTACAGCTAATCCTCTGTCAGTTAACATGTGGTTTGGCCAGAATTCAGAAGAAAATTGGTAATAGGGCTGCAACAATTAATCGACTAATAATGATTATTCTCTATTTAAAAGCCTTCATTCACCATATTTCAACCTCTGTTTGGTTGAAAATGTATTTAAAATGTCTCAGTGTACAATAGAAACAATTACTTTCAATCAAGAATTGCTGATTAGTCAGTTGCAGCTCTACTTGGCAATATTTCAGTGATAAATGGCACTGTTTTTTGTACGATGTGTGACCGGTGCCTCATCCAAACCACGTGCACAGGAGTGTTTGATCCCCATACTGCGCGCTGTAGCCTGCACTGCAGTCTCACAGCACTGTTCACACATATTTAGATGCTGCTAATGACCGTGCTCAATATCTGTGTATGAATGACATGAATGACTGCAAAGATTTGAGTGAATCTGGTCTTGTTTACAGTCTTTTTAAATCATATTTATCTACGTGGTAGCTAAATGTGCGAGTTAATATTGAGGTGTATTGTAAAGTTGTGTGTAATGGTGTTGAAGAATTGGATCTTTGCGCTGAATAAATATGAGCCCTCCCCCACGAGGACCACAGACTGGCACAAGCATCTTAATGTAATTGTGCCTTGTCCTGATATAATAAATAAAAACACCCCGTTATTGGCCACATAATTCTCACCCTCACACACTCAATTGACTACAATCATAATGTTGCATGCTTCAGTGTATCAGTCTCTCAAGCAATTTTCTGCCATTTAAATGTGAATTTATGTATGATGCAAATGAGGGGCTACAATTGGGCCCATCGCAGAGTGGCCTTTTTACAAGGAGCTGTGTGTTATAGGGCTCTGGTCATTTCAAGGTCTGTTCATCATATCTGACACACCCACTATGGAATCAGCACACAACTAACACACAGTGGAATCAGCGCACAACTAACACACAGCTCATCTGATGCACACACTATGGGATCAGTGCACAACACACTGCTAAAGTCCTAATTACATGTTTCAAAATTCCCAAAAACAAAATGATTATATCTAATTTATTTGCCATATCTCCTTGTTTTACATCGCCACATTTAAAAGACGCTGCAGTTCTCCCGCTCATCTGTGGTGAAACGCTTCTATCCTGGTGATAAACCCTGAAAAATGATTGTGTATCTGACCAGGACAGTCATTGGTTGCTTTATTGGCCATATCGCAACATTGACTGCAGTATGACCTTTGCAAAGAGCATTTGTTGACGAGCCTATTGCGTATCATCTCTGCACTCCCCTCACCGCGGCTTTAAGGTGTCGGGCTCAATTGTTCTGCCCTGCAAAGTACGGCACGCGCTTTGCTCTCTTTACACATGTTGTTTGCTGCCGTTCCACCTGCGATAGCCACGATAATCTGAAGAGAACCTGTCAGCTGATTAAACCCCGTCTGAACAAGACCTTGACCAAAAGCATCGATCCTGGGCTTGTATCAGTGGAGCGGGCGCTGCACCTGCGGCCGCTCACACGCCCTCCGACACACTCACCACGCTCCAGCTCTTATCCAAAAGCCAAGGTCTCGACTCCTCCGTCCCGACTTGGAACTGCAGAACTGTTCAAACTTCAAAGTTGTAAAGCTAATGGAAAACATCTGATTAAAATGCCAATTGAAAATGTTCTGAGCCGTGGTGTGAGAGTGTGGAGCGGTGCGCAGGGATCAGAGACAAAGTACAGCATATGTGACGTTAATAAAAGCTGACAGGAGTTTCAGTGATTGGGTCCTCACTCCTCTGTTTACTCCAGAACAGTCCACAAAACTCTCTGCCCTCTGTACTACTCTGAAAATCAGTGAGGTCTGTGCACACGGAGCAGAGTTATAAAGCATGCAGCCGGATTTAAGACACAGCCATAAACAGCAAACGAATGTGAACGGGTTTGTGAACAAAGTGCAGAATATGCAGTGTTGCGGGTAAAATGCTGTGTAATTCCGACCCAGAGAAAAGGACAGAAGAGACCAGGAAAAGAGCAATGCGGCTCTGGTGCATTTGTGATTGATGGGCTCTGTCTGAGCAGGAGCTGACGGAGCAACATGTACATGTGCGTTATTCAAACACTTAACGGCATGCACCAATCCCAGAGTTCTTTTGACGTGTATGCAGCGTGTGGCTTGTGTGCTTGAGTGCATCATACCATGTACGAGCCCGGGATCCCCCTCTCACAGCTCCTCTTCACCACAATGGCCCTGTTGATCAGAAAACAGACAAACAAGATGAGAGTGCTTCATACCTATGCACAAGGCCTGTCCCTCACATGCATCAGCACTAAAGTAAAGAGTATTCCTCCAGTGGACATCCCTGATCCTGTCACGTCTGAGTCTAGTGCTAGACATGTGTGGACTGGCACAGGTCCAGGCTGGCCCCAGCAGCCCAGCAGACAGGCTGCATAGTGCTGACACATCGCTAACATCAGCCAGGCCCAGGGAGAGGAGACCTCAGGGAGATACTCGAGCATCGCCACAGCACCACTGCACTTTTTCAAACAGCCATGCACTTTAGATACTGTAAAGCAGGAAAAGGGCCACTGTAACAACACTGGACATGTGCATAGTGATGGATTAATTCTTGTGTAGAAGCACCATCACTGAATGTACCATGAACATGCCACACCTCAAGTGAACGCGCTGAAACAGTTCAGTTTGTCCTGCACCAGTTGTTAGATGCACTCTCCAATTGCTCTTTATTCAGTGGTATTTCTTCAGTATTTGGTTAATGTTTCCAGATATACTCACTTCTTAAATGTTAAAACACAAAATGCGCACTTCTTAAATGTAAAATACTAAATGCGCATTGAGAAGAGAAAATCTAAAGTGTGCACCGCCACCGCCATTTCAGAGCAGGAAAAAAATCATTTTCAGGTTAAGGGCGCAGTCGCTACACGTGCTTCCAATGACTGAGGAGGTTTCAGCAAAAAAAAAAAAAAAAAAGAAGCAAAAAAGTCAATCAGAAAAAGCTTGGGATGAGGATGAGACAGCAACGACTTCATTTAGATCATTCCTCATTACTTTGACTCAATTCCATGTGATTGTAATGGCCGTCCTTTGTGCTTAGCATGGCATGCTAATGAGATTGGCAGAACGAGCGTGTGTCATCGATATGCACAGCTATAAGCAGCAGTGCCACTGATTGATGATGCAAACCTTCTCCCTATAGCCTTGAATATGACCTGTGACTCCTCACCCCCCAGGGGTTAAACTTATTACCCTTTGACTTATGTGAACTGTTCCATGAAAGGAGGAGAGTGAAGGATGACCACAGCTCCGTCCTATTGGCTACTCTCTGACCAAACTGTGGCCAAAGGGCTGACCATCTAAACCCTGGAGGGATGTGACCCCGGCCCTGCCACACGCTCTGAGGATAATACTATTAACAGGTCAATACAGGCCCAAACACAGAGGAGAGTGACGAGTGCTTCTACCTAAAGCCCGAGCAGCACAGGGGCCCGAGCAGCACAGGGCCCAGAGCAGCACAGGGCCCAGAGCACATGGTGCAGGGACACTTATGTGTCACGTCTGTTTGAACAATTGCTCCTCAATGTGATCAACACTCTGATAGTTTAGAGAACTAGAAAAAACATTTCACCTTTTTCTTGACATTATCACGGTACTAAATTTTTACAAATATAAATTATTTACCTAATTTTAAAGGAAATTATTTAGTGGACTAAATATATGAATGAACAGAAGGTGGAATATTGCGGCACATGCCTGTAAACCAGTGAATACTGAACACGCCATGATGTAGGAAGTGGTGGCACACGCGGGCCTCGTGCTGTGGTGGGTGTGGGTGTTTGCCACTACAGCATGTTCCATACGACAAGCCAGTGTCTCATCAGTCTCATTCTCCTCCTCTCGCCACATCTAACATTCTATAGGACTTATTAAAATGGAAAACACCACATTTACAGGAGAACGAAGAATAAAAACTCAATCCTAAAGCGGACTGCAGTCGCGCCAGGCCACCACTTTAGATCTCATTAATACAACAAGCTTCCAACACAGTTTGAGAGATTCCTACATGTAGAATAGATTTAAAACATAGAAAATGTGATTTGTCCTGTTCTTAATGAAGTACAGCAACAAGCAGCTGAAGCCTGGGATGCTACAAACTAGTTTTGAACCAAACACAGAATACTAAAGAGCACATGTACCTGCTCCACAGCCCTTAGCTCAAGTTGTGGAGTGCAGACTAGAGAAGCTTGTTTACAAGCAGACAGCTCGCTCAGGCACACATGCAGCCCACTAACACACATTAGCAGCAGAAAGGCTACTGGGTTACAGGGAGCCCCAGAGGACACAACAGCTCAGTTACACACTGTTAAGAGGAGCAGAGGCAGGAGCAGAGGCAGGAGCAGAGGCAGGAGCAGAGGCAGGAGAGGAGAGGAGAGGTACCTTGTGAAGCATCCCTGCGCTGGAGAAGGGTGGGACACGTCTATCCAGAGCTCCTCAGACTGCTGCCTCAGAGCAGCGTGTGTATGAGCTTCATCAGAGTGGGTGTGTGTCAGAGGGAGGGGATCCCACCCCTCCTCCGCGGGACTCTGCTCCTTCACGGGATGGAGGGTAGGTGGGGCCACTGCAATAAAGCACACACAAGCACACACATGCACACACACAGAGCACACTTTTGTACGCTCTTCTGTCCTGCTTGCTGCTGCCTTTCCCGCCTCCACACTCGTCCACGTCTCTGCTCCTTTACTACAGTGGCTGCCTCATGCCTCGTGCTTCCTCTGAACTCTGGCTGTCCTGTGTCCCACTCCTCAGCTCTGTGCCCTGCTCCCCTCACACAGGACACAGCAGAGGCACATATGCTGCCCGGGCTGGTGGTCATCTCCCGTTCAACTCCAAAGGGCAGGAGTCGCATAGTACACAGCTCACATGAGGCGGGACAGGCACAGCATGGAGTGTTGGAGACCTGACTAAGAGCAGAGTGTCGTCAGAACTAACACACAAACAAACACATTAGAGAATGTGAGCAGCACCAGCCACTGGACAAGCCCCCACTGATTTGGAGAAGCCACCATCTCTACATAAATCATCCTCTTCTTCCATTGGCTGCACGTAACATTGAAAATATTGATTTTCTAGGCTCCTCATCCCACCCCCATCACAGCGCTGATTGTGAGGAAACCCATCACAAACAGGAAGTAGAAAAACAGACCGCGGCTGCATGGCAAATTTAGAGGGTTCACGTTTAGTTAAAATTAGGATCATTTACACTTTGAAGAACTAAAAGTGTAAATCGCACCATAGTCATCCAGTATGTGAAGCAATGGTATGTACACAGAGACTGGTCTCACTTTACATTACACAGCATGGAAAGTAAAGTTCAGTGTTGGACCAATAAAAGCAGTATCATTCACGAAACTCAATAAACAAACGAGACTGAAATGGCAAGTGAAATGTGTCAGTGAAACACAGAGTACACATAACCCACTGTCCTCAAATCCAAACTGACCAACAGAAGAGCAACTGCTGCGGTTTCCATGGCAGCACAGCTGAAGACACTTTGAACTCTGACCTTTACCCTTAAGAGGTGACCAAACCCAGGGTCAATCAAAAGGAAGGGTCAAATGGTAACGACCTCTGCTCTGGTTATGCAACCGCAGCGTATCAGGCTCGTGCAGAAGAACACAAACATCACTCATCCTAATGAGAGGAGCATCTCCAGAGCAGGTGGAGAGCAGAGACACCAGAGAAGGCCCCGCTCAAGCCTCCATTCAAGGCTACCAACAACACCAAAACACACATCTTCAGTTACGCCAAATTAAAAACAATGCCCAAAATATTGGAGAATCTTGGAAAATCTTGGAGCTACCCAGAAATAATTATCAGAAACAGATGAAACTTCCACTAAATGTCCTTTCCAATAATACATGAGCTATGGTTAAGAAGGAATTATAAAATGAAAGACTTATTAAATTATAGCAAAGTGCTACTCTCAAAGATAGTGCATGGGCTAAAAATACATTTTATTTTTTACACATAAAATGCGTACACACACGCGCGTACACACAGTTGTGGAGTGTGTGTTACTTATGCTGGACTTTTCACGTGAAATAAATGAAAGCAGGTTGTTATTTGTTGGTGACTGCCAGTGTTGGCCAAACTTTGCCTTACTGGGCCTGGTCACTTCACTGGGGCTTCAACTATCGGCACCGCAGCTGTACTTATATCCAACTGTACTTGTATTACAGAGACCAAATGAAAATACTAAGCTTAAAAAAAGAAGAAATTGTAAGGGCAAAGAATTGTTATGTAATAACAATAACATTAAAATTGCAGGCACTCTTGGGGGCCTTCCAGTTGCTTCAGGGCCCTTAGCAACTGCTTAGTCACTGCAGAGGACCCCTGCCCTGGACCTTTAATTTGCCCCCTGTCTTAGATCTATTTCTTAAGTATCACGTACAAAAGGGACTGTAAAAGAGCAGTGTCAGGTGTGTTTCCTGCCAGATTACAATCCAGAAGCCTATTCTCTGTCATTTACATTTGCAGTACAGTGTGGGCCAATGACGACTCAGCACAAAGTGGGCAACTCTCAGAAAACAAGTCCAGTGCCCTGACAGAAAACTGGACAAAACTTCAATATCACAATATGCAATATACAAACATGCACCTACTTATGTCATGCCTTTGTGACCAATATGGCACAGTATGGTATAAAGCCTTTCCACCGCCACAAACTTCAGGTACAGACGACATGGACGCACAGGGCGGAGGGGAGATGACACCAGTGTCTTGGGGCACAGAAACTGGGTTGCAGAGGCACACGGGGGGGTGAGGCAGATGAAGGGTGGAGGATGATCAGAGGGGTGCCAGACACAAAGAGAACAGGCCATGGCCAGTGGCACGCGATGGGCAGATTAAGCGGCGTTTCCCCCCCTAACTGAAGCGTTAGGACACCTGACCGAGTCCCGCCAATGGCAGCAGGCCAAGGATTTGTAGGAGTAGGAGAAGGAGGAGGAGGGGGACAGGCCGGGGCTCTCCTTTCAACACCCACCACACAAAGCGGGGGTGGGTGGGTGCACTGGGTACAGGGGGAGAGGTGCTGGTGGCGTGGCGCAGAGTGCAGGAGGGAGGAGGGGGGGGCAGGAGCCTTACCCCTCACCATCTGCTGCCCAGGCTAAGTGAGGACAGGGCAGAGAGCGGGCGGCGCACACACTTACGCACTACACACACTTACACACCTGTTAGTGTGTCGCCGAGTGCTGGGTAGCGCCGCGGCAGATGGATGGGGTATCGCCCTGGCACCGGAGCGTCCACGTTCGTCATCGTCCACATTAAGGCGCGCCCCCTTCCCCCACATTCCTAACCCGTGCGTGCGCCACGCTAATCCCCAGTGCCAGCCAATTCTGTCTTTCCCTGTTCTGATTAAGACCTGTGCGATTGGCCCGTTGTGAGAGGGTGAGCGGGGGAGAGGATGCATGTCAACGGCCCACCAACGCACTTGTTTACTGTAAACACGAGGCGTTCTCCCGCCACTTTACTTTGTATCAACTCCATCACATATTAGGTAATTACAGTAATGTGATAGGATTTCATTATAACGGCATCATTCATACATGCTTATGATCTGTAGCTTATGTTGAGTCAATTAAACCCTTCATTTGAAAACCTGTGTGCCTTGAAAAAACTAACTGGAGTGAATTAAATCAGCTTTTCAGAGCTTCAAATAAGTCATTTTAGTAATCAACAAGTCAGTGAATATTTTTATGATTAGTCAATTATTATTTCTATTATGCATTGATATTTAAGCTCATTAACTATATAAAAGATAAAACATATGACTGAAGGTGTCTAGGTTGAGGTTAACAAATAGTCATGTTGATTTAGAAATTGTATAATTCTAGAACACTAGCCCTTTAGACACGAGTGTGTGGTAAAGATAAAGATTAATAGTGACTGAAAACTATTTTAGTCAATGTGTCCTGAATATTCGGACAGATTAATATGTAATGTCCTAATAATAAATTGCAGCCTTAAAAGTTATTTAATGTAAAAATCACCACTAATGTAAAAGAGCTAGAGACAGTGACAGAAGATCTACACCCTTGTTTTCTAATTTGGAGTAATTCAATAATTTATTTTCAACAAGAATTGTGTGCAGTCAAACTGACTTAAACCATGGCTTCAGCGGCAGCTTTATACAATTTTTTAAATCATCTGTCAGGGATTAAAAGGTTTGTAAATAGGCCTATTAGAGGGACTTGTTAAGATATCCCACATTTTAATGCACATCCTACAGTATGGGTATGACGGGCGGCATTCCCCGCATAAAAAGGGGGTCAGGGGGGCAGACAGTCGAGTCTTGCAGAGCAGTAATCTGAAAATGCTGTAATCCCAGACACGACCCTTCTGGAGGCTGAGAAAGGTGCAGCCAGGTGTCCCAGCAGCACCCGCACTTACAGGCGTTTAGGGGGATTGTTCTGGTAACTACTCAGATCACTCGTTTACAGGGAAAGCAGAAATATGATCTATAATGTGGCTGTAAATGTGTTGGAGGTTCAAGATTTGCACATGAAGTGAATATACAAGTCCAACTGTCCTGTGAGCTGTGGTGCACTACAGCAGGAGCAGGTCTTCAGAACAAAGACAGAATAAAGCACATTTGAAAAGCTTCAGTAATCCAACTTTGACACAATAAGACAAATGGCAGTTGGTTTACTTGGCATACATACCAGCAACTGTTTATTTGTAATGTTTTTGTGACTTGCAGCTTCTGCGGTAAACAAAACGTTTGTGTTGCCATGGGATTTCTGTGACGGTGAAGCTGCAGCGGACATCCTGAAATCAGAGGAGACTGAGTGAGATGTTCCTACAGCCCGCGCCGCGTGAGGCCCCCGCGTGAGCCCCCGCGTGAGGCCCCCGCGTGAGGCCCCCGCGTGAGCCCCCGCGTGAGCCGCGTACCTTCAGGTCAGGGCACTTGTCACTGCGGCTCCTCTTGCACACACGTCTGAGCCGCACCTCCATGATGTAGTTTATTCCCGCGACCACCTGCACAAAACAGTGAGAAGCTTTAATTCTCTCCACAGACTGTTTCTGTCAGACAAGAAACACTTTTCACCTGAACCTTGGCCGAGGTCACGCTGATGATCTCATAAGAAAAGGGCTCTTGAGTGCTCGCTTGGTTGAACTCTCCGACCGCAAACTGCGCCGCTCTCCAAACCTTCCGGTTCTGCACGGACACGTCCCGAGGATGTCCGGTCATGACCTGCCCTGCGGCCCGGGCCTGCGCGGCTAGCGGGAGGCACGCGGCGACAAACAGCAGCGCCCACATCTCACGGGACAGGACACGGGCACGGACACGGGACACGGGGCACACGCACACGGGACACAGACACGTACAGACGCAACTGCAGCACGTGCTTTTCACTGTGCAGCGCGTGCGTATGTGCGCACCTGTGTGCTAATTATCGCGCGGTAAAATCACCTGTCAATCATCTCACACCAAACAGGCCTGGGTCAAAGGTCACCCCAGACATGTAGTAAATAATAATGAATGTATTTTCACACATGGGCCTGTCATGGGTCGTGTCTTTACCCAGTTCACACATCTTGACTCAGACGAGCTTCCGTACTCTTGGCTGACTGAATGTCGTCATTGCAGCTGAGCTTGGTACATGTGGTTTACTTTACAACAGCCTAACTTACACGGAAGCCGCCTTTACAGTGTAAAGTTTACATTGTAGCCGACATTTGAACATTCTATAACGCAATCAAGTCTTTTCAGGTCAGATTACAAACGTTTGCCATCAGGTCTTGCGCACCACATTTGTCTAGACTTTTATTCTTTAATAAGAACGTCATAGTCATAGCCATATTCCCACCATATATATTGAATTAACGTGTGGGGCCTGTTTTAGCCCCCCTTACTGGCCTGAGGGGTCCTTTATATTAACAAACTGCCTTATTCCAAACACTCAAGCTCAATGTCATGAGAGAGGAACACATACATATTCTACTTAAGAACAATCTAAGAATGATTGAGAAAACACACATACAACATTCACAGAATTGTTTTCAAGCATTTATTTAAAAACGAAATAGAAATTGTTTTGCTTCCAAAATAAGTCGTAAAGAAACCCATTTTTGTACAGACAACATGTTAGTGTTGGACATTTATTTTAAAATCAATCAGTGACTTATGGACAATCTTTATGACTACCTCAAATACATTTCTGAAATGAGATCTATGAAATCAGAATCAGCGTTAGTAGTATGACTAACATGAAGGTGAGGACTTGGCAACAAAGACAAACAGATCTATTTTCTACTACAAACAAGAATACTTCAAAATGCATCAAAATGTACAACAATTCATTTTCTAAAGAATTTAGTGCTCTTTTGATGAAGTATTTCTTTGTCAATATCACAGCAAAAACGAGGCTGTGACATAAGCAGTTAGTGATGTCATGTGCGCAAAAAGTCAACACAAAATACTTGGGCTTGTGCAGCTTTGATAGCTTATAGTGCTGCAAGACGGCTGTAAGAACCATTTTCTTTAATAAAAAGACATACCGTTTAAACTGTTTATACCTTTGTGGACATGGCAACGTCATTTATAAAGTAAGCCGTTTGAAATGCATCACAAAATATAAAAATAACAGAAATTTGAACAAAATAAAAAAGCCGTGTTTTTTTTAATTTCCCTGGTAATTATTATTACTTTTATTTTTTTTTATTTTTAAGCTTTATTGCGCATGCTTATAACCTGCTCTGGTTCAAATTCAGAAGCTTTCCTCGGCCAAAATGAGAAGTTTGTTTGAGTGCAATAACATCAAACTTTATTTTAATGTCAATTGCAGTTACATTCTTAATAATGGAATGTATTTGCTAAAGAAAACAAAGAAAAACACTTATAATTCAGGCGTACAAAAGCCACAACGCAAATCCTAAGAAATACAGACCTTGATTTGACGAACATTGTAAAAGGAAAAACTTAAGTTCTTGCGGCCTTTTCAATCAAAGTGTCCGTTTGAGTGGTCTTCACAGGGCTTCTGTGGTCGGGGCGAACAGAGCCTCGAGCCCCAGCGCCTCGCTCTGCAACACTATGTCCTTGTCCTCCTTTGGGCTTTTAAAGAGAGTTGGTAGATTCTTAATATGGATCTCCTTCCTGAATTGCTGACATAGAGCAGTCTGTTGACAAAATAAAAACACAGAAAACATGTTAAACTTTCGTCCCCAAAACCATTTCCAAACTGACCTGTAAAAAAAAAAAAAAACTCCAAAAAAAAAACCCCACACACAAAGCTGAATGTGGAAGTCTTATTCAAGGAGAAACACTGCCCTCTAGAGGTTGGGTTAACTGCAAAGTATTATGATATCAACTCATTTTACTTTATCATTCAGGACGTTTAACATAAAAGGCTATAAAAAATGTTCACATTCAGGTTTAATTTTTCCAGTATGGTAGATTGAAGTGAAATTGCCTTTTGCTTCTAAAATGGCCACGATAAGCATTTTTTAATTTGCATGGTTTATTGTGACCCGATTATTGATTAATCAATAATGAATAATCAAAATGAATAATCTTGACATCGCTATATGTACGGTGGAGGAGTTATTTTAATATTGTTCATATAATATAATCATCAGTTGAAATGATTTAAAGTCATAAGAACAACAGAACGTTAAAGGTTGAATGGACGATTTTTTTGGCACAAATCTAAGTCTTATTTCCTCGTTGAGTGGACTGTCGATTAGTCCTGCCACGTTTCAATCATAAACCGCCGTTGCACTAATAAACAAACGCATGTGTGTGTTGTATCGGTCCGCATGGGGGAGTGCACTTCCGCCTGCGTTCTCAAATCGCCGAAAAATCGTCCATTGCGCCTTTAAGCCCGATCTCAAGCATAAAAAGGTTCAACATTTGTGGATTTCAGTTAGTTTCAAATTCAAAACAGTGAATTTCCCACAGACAGAAAAAAACTGCCCTCCGTTTGAAATGCTTCAATGGCGTCCTGGCAGATTATGAAATTACCCCGATTGTTCCGGCGATGAGCTTCTTGAACTGATCTTTCCTCTTCTTCTCTCCGGGCTTTTGGGCTTTGGGGTCCAGCAGTTTTTGGTCGTACTGCTCCAGAGCCTCCATGTTGATGCTGGGCACCTGCTCCATCACAGTTCTCAGCTCTGTGTAGCGAGGCCGCTGCAGATCAACAAGGAAAAGACTTGTTTAATTCTGAGTGGAGATTGTGCATTATTTATGTTTTAAAGGAAAAGGGAGAACGATGCAAACAGATGTAAATATGCCACATTCTAACTTTAGGCTAATTTCTATTTGCAGACTCCCACCACAGAAAGATCAAACTTACATCTATAATATTTACTATGACTACTATGTACAGCTGCACAAAAACAGGTTTGTGCAAACATTAAAAAATAAATAAGATTGAGAGACAACAATTAGAACCCAATTAATCTATTACACGTGGCCTTATATTGCACTGATGCAAATAGCAGTAAAAATAGTACTGCACAAACACGATTTGAATACTTTAATTTTGATATTTTTACTGCACTGAAAAACATGTGTGCTTGCATCTCCACAAACCTGACTCGTATTTGACCTGTATATGCCAGTCTGTGTTTCTTTCCACAGACTGGCATAAAACGTATCCATCTCCATGGAAAATGTTCAGAAATATGGTTTTAACTTTTCCATGGAATCATGCAGGTGATGTGCCACTTCCAGAAAGTTACAGTAGTTAGCTTTCTTTCTTTGCCAATTTCAGATAAAAAATGACATGTAATTGTTTGAGATGCAACAAGATAATTTTCAGAGCAATTAAGTAATAGGTGTAATAGTAATTGGTGTAATAGTAATTGGTGTAATAGTAATAGGTGTAATAGTAATAGGTATAATAGTAATAGGTGTAATAGTAATAGGTATAATAGTAATAGGTATAATAGTAATAGGTATAATAGTAATAGGTGTAATAGTAATAGGTGTAATAGTAATAGGTGTAATAGGTGTAATAGTAATAGGTATAATAGGTGTAATAGTAATAGGTATAATAGTAATAGGTGTAATAGTAATAGGTGTAATAGTAATAGGTATAATAGTAATAGGTGTAATAGTAATAGTAATAGGTGACTTACCAGGCTCTCGTAGATGAGCATGGCGAGCTGGTTCAGAGTGTTGTTGCACACTTCATGCTGCCCGTGCACCTGGAGCGCTTTCAGGACACTGGTGAAGAACCAGGTGACCGCTTCAGGCAGGAGGTTACCAAGTGTGGCCTAAAAACACCCCAACAGGACCAAAGAGATCATTTACACACGTCTTTATTCCAACACTGCAGTGGAGTTGTACTACCGGTCGCAGCAGTGTCCAGCAGACGAGAGACGCAGTTCTATTACAGATGGTGGTGTCCTTCCATGAGATGGCTGTGAAGGCCAGAGTCAACATGCTCATGTAGATGTTCTGGATACAACAATAAACACTATCAACACATTTTCTGACACCGGCAAAACAATAGAAGCCAAATAGTGTGTGGACTGACCTCGTGTTTGACTAAGCACTTTCCCAGCTCAGTCAGCTCTGTGGAATGGGTGGAGTTTACAGCCTGCACCGTGTCCGTCATCATTTCCTCCTCTGGACACAAAAGGTAAAGAAACATTCACAGGTTAGTTTTGTTTTTACTGTAGAACGGTGAAAGAAAAGAGCAAACCATCACTTCATTACATTTGGTCTCGTTATGAAATATCACCACTAATATTGAAAAAGCTCAACATCCCTTTTATGCAAGGACATTACTGAGTAAAGTTTGTTAAAAAAAAAAAAAAAAAAAAAAAAAAAAAAAAAAGAATCTACAAACTAGAATATACACACCTCACTCCCAATTTGACCTTTCCTGAATGGTTTTAGAATGATTGAGTTATGTTAGAACTAGAAAAAGACAACATAATAATACTAAAGACACTTCTATTAGTTTAAGATTACATTGTAAAAAGTGTTTTCATCATCTTTGTGGTATTACACAGCATATTTTCCTTATTATACGTCGTAAGTCCTTGTTATGGTTAAATATGTATTTTTGGGGAGTTTAAAGTGCATGTTGTGGCCTCCTGCTGTCTCTGGGCGGAAAACCAGCTTTGCATTTGCAGATATCGACTCAAAGACAACTATCCTTAGAAACACTGGCTCTTTTTTAATATTTGCCAATGTTAAATATTCTGTATGTGATTTATAGTTATATTTCAGTACAAAATAAATATAAAATACATTTTGGGGTCCGTTTCCTGACAGTGTATTTTCACAAAGGAGCTGCAGGGGGTGCTGTATTACTGAAGAGACTTAAATCTGCTTTAAAATTAGAATATCAAGCCTTTTCCTTGTGAGCAGTCCCCCTAAAAATGATTATTTCAGTGTTGGCAATAGCATGATAAAAGCATTATCAAATATTATAAACCCACCTAACCCACCTTCAGCCTCTTCCTTAGGCGCACCATTTTTGTTTTGTTCGGGCGCTTTTCTTGAAACACAAGATATAGCTGAAAGAAGCAGAAATCAATTGTTAAGAGAATATTTCAGAGGAGGACATTACAGTAACAGTACATTATTCATCAATGTACCGCGCTACCAAAGCTGAATTCAAGCAAAACAAAAGGAGACTGCCTTGAGCGTGAATAAATGTTTAAATAAACTGGTACAAACTTACAGAGAAACTCCATGAGCTCCCTGGTGAGCAGAACCACCAGATGTTCCTCCAGCATTTCCTGTGTGACCTGACTCTCATGAGAAAGCGCCTCCTCTTCATCCTCTCCACTAAAGCATAAAGACAGAACCGTTACATCAAAAACATGCCTGGAGTTTGAAGATTTCTGGACAATTGCTCACATTCCAAATCTGGTTCTGAGGATTTTGGTGCTTTAAGTAGAACGACTATGAAGTATTAATTAGCTTCATATTGATGCTGCCATGCTTTCTGTTGCCAGCAGAGGGAGTGCAACGCAAGCTTTTCCAGGAAAGGGCTGACATACCTTTTCTAACAATATTATTTTTAAATAACATGCATAAAGCATACCGGGAAAGAATGTCAGTTTTATAATATTTCAAAAAAAGTTCTTAATCATGACATGTCATTTGTGTTTTTATAACTTACTTTTATTTTACACTGAATGTATGTTTAAAAAAAGAAAGAAAAGAAAGTGTGCATTAAAAAAGTAGAGTTAAATTGAAAATAAACAATGTAGTTTAATTCAATGTATAAAATGTGATGCTTTGAAATTCAATGGATAAAAAAAAATGTGGTTTGTCAAAAAAACTGCTGGTTTTATTGTGATAAAGTGAATCTCAAACTGTACAAAATTGTATACTTAAAAGATGCTTTCAAAAGGTATTTTTATATGGAGGTATGATGTACTCTATACTCAATAAGATTTATTTTGCACTGAATCATAAAAAGACAGTAACTGTATTTAACAACCTATATTGCATTTTTATACATTTAAGTTCAATAATAAAAATACATCTGTAAAATGAAAGCGTTGGTATTAAAAACACAAAATAACCTTCATACTTACTCATTTAAAGTTTTCTGGTTGATGACCTGCCACTTCAGGCTGAGTCTCTGCAGAAGAAAGAACAGAATATGAACGCACAGGTTTAGTCTGAGCTGGTGTTGCTTGGTAGTTATTCTGACCTGTAACATGTAGGTAAACAGAGGTCCCATCAGAGGGCACAAGAGGCTCTCGTAATACTCTGGAGGACACGACTGCACCAGCTTAGCCATGAAGACACGTGAAAGAGTTAAAGAAAAACATCAAGAGTTAGATGTAACTGGTGCGACAGTGTGAGGAGTGGAAGTGAAGGATATGGATTATGGGCCGCAGCCTGTGGTCGGGCACGTGGTCCAGAGTGCCGAAAACCGAGGTGCTGATCTCCTGAGACAGGCCCTCGATGGAGTAGAAGTCCTGCATCAGAGAGTGTCCCGCGTTCCCAAGCGCGTGGAAGCTGTAGAGAGGGACAAATGCAGTCTGTTTTAAACTAAAGATCAGGGTTTTTCAAGCTTTTTTGAGTCGTGGCCTTTTTTTTTGTCAATTCCAAAGTACATCCTCATCTACTAAAATATTACCAGATCAAACCATTTGGATCAAATGTTTTCTCAGGACAAAATTATTCTTCCCAAGCCACACTTGTGACAAAATATACAGCAATATAGGTAATTATTTAGTCTTATTTTGAAAGATCCAACCACGTCCAAAGACATGCATGTGTTAGGTAAAAATTGGCAACTCTAAATTGGCCCTATGGACAGGTGTTGAAAATTAGCATATTCTGCTATAACACTTAAAACAGTGCATCTGGTTTGTCCAATGCTGTGTCCATAAATAAATAAATACAAATTTAAAAAAAACTTTTAAAGTAGTAACTTATGGCTTAAAATTAGTACACACTAATATTGTTGATAGTCCTCATTTCAATATATTTTACGACAACTTTAAAAACTTTTGTTGGTTTGCCTTTTCTGGTCACAGCATACTTTATTGGTGCTGTATAAATGCTTGCATTTATAGTTAAACACGATTACATGGGTTAAATAATAATATCTATCTATCTATCTATATACATACATACACATAAAATGTTGTACATTGTAAATCGCAGTATTAATCGCAGTTTCGCCTCTTCATAGTGACATTTCACAGCAGAAACAGTGGATTTCTATTCACAAAAAACTCACTTAAAAATAATAATAATAATAATAGTATCTATGTACAGGGCTGCAGGATGTGAAAAGCTAGACACAGGAACTAAGTAACACCAGTCTATACGTCCAAATGTAAGAATAATTCTAACACTTCTTACCAGTTGTCATAGACCGTTGAGAAGAAGCCCTGCATACGCTCCAGGTTGCTTTTATACACAGGAGAGTCATAAATGTCCAGAAGCGGCTGCGTAATACCTAAGAAGCAGAAGCCATTAACAAACCTAAAAATACAATTGTGAACTGAAAGGAGGACATTTTACATACCAAGCACAGCCTTCTTTTCCCTATCCATAATCTCATGAGTGCGGGCGAAAGTCTCACTCAAATGAGCCACGTTTTCAGGTAAGAACAGGCTATTTTGTGTCCTAGAATTAAAAAAGGGGGTTTATTAGAGACATTTTTCACCTAATACATGTTTGAGCAGACCAGGCTAATGCAGGTTTACCGTATTAGTGCGAAGAGGTTTGGCAGCAGGGACAAAAATATGGAGGAGCTGGGAGTTCTGTAAATGGGCTCGCCGCTGGGGGTGTAGCCCACCACGAACCCTCCAGCTTTAGCTTCTTCCAGATCAGCCGGCCTCTGGGTGCGTTTGAACACACCGGACAGGACGTACAGGCAGAAACTGAGCTGGAGTCGGGAAGAATTAGCATCAGGATTGCCAAATAAAAAACTTATTTACACTAAAATTAGAACAAGAATCAAAATGGGCTTAGGCAGAGTATCGAAAAGTGTATTTGTGACCTCTAAACATGGGCTGGAAGCCAATAAGTGGGACCACAGGAAAAACAAAACAAAAACAGATATAAGTTTATATAGTTGCAAACTAGTTATAATAACAACAAACTCATTGTAAAGATTTTATTTAATTTATTTATATTTAACCATATAGTTTCTTCTGCTTTATCTGGGGATAGGTTGTGGAGGTTTACTTTTATATAATGTTATTCATTTTATTGGTATTCTGTGTCCCAGAAAAATCCCTTGTGGATCAATACACTTTTGTCCAAGTTTGACACAACGCAATCAATGACCAAGTTAAATCCTAATACTTCCCACAGCTTCAACTTACCCGTGCTCTATTACAGCTAATGCTCTCCACTTCTTTATCCTGCTCCGTGATGACCTGGTCGGCTCCCACGAAGGACAGGAACAACGCTGGGTTTGACAGCACGCTGGGAGGCAAAATCATGAAGGTAAGACTTTTCTAAAAAAAAGACGTTTGGTAAACTCTGGTCCGTTGACTTACAGCCCCAGTTCTTTTGAAGTCCAGTCCGTCACCACAGGAGCCAGCAGTTCCTCCAGGAAGGCCTGCTGTTTGGCAAAGTCCTTGAACTGGTTACTGATGAGCACCACGGCCTCCATCAGGGCGCACTTCTCCAGGTACGTTATGGTGGGATCGGTGCTGAACAGCTTCTTCATGTGCTCGCAAAACATGTCGAAACACGTCTGCAAGAAGAAAAATGTTATAGTAAAAGGAATAATAGCAGCGTTGACTCAAATATGGAAATGCGTAGACTTACCATGAGGAATTCTGGGTAGTCTCTGCATATTTTGATGATGGAGGAGCAGGCGTGTCTTCGAACATTCTTTACCGCTCGAGTCCGGGGCACCTGTGGCGATACGTGGTACACTACACTAGTAACAATAGTAAAACATGACGTGCAGGGATGTAGAAGGACAAACAGGAGGAGAACTTACATTTTTGTCCTGGGAAGTCTCAAAGATGACAGAGTTGAATAGCTGTAAAAGATTATATACATTACTGATGAATACAAACAGACATTAAAGCAGCTGTTCGGACTGTGAAAGGAGGACGCTTTGGTACATGGCTGGTATTCATATGCATGGAGTTTGTTAACTAGCAGTACTTTAGAAGAGCAAGTGAAACAGGGTGGACCGCCAAAAGTCATCTGATTTTAAAGTTCTGCTTTAACAATACACTTGCAGAAAATGTTACTAATGAATTCGCAATAAGCATTTTGTGCCAGTGTCATTGTTTCAAGATTGTCATGTGGATATTTATAACAAATACTGTCAAGATTTGCAAAAGAAAGAAAATGCTTATAAAAATTGCACTGAAGTTGCTTGAAAAACTTGGTGATTGGAGTATTATTATTACTTACACACAAAAAACTGTAGTGTTTATAACAAGCTAAACTACTACCATTATACCAAATGCATAGGTATCCTTCAAAAATGCATCAAAATGACTGGGATTCAGCATGTCTATCTATATTTGGCAGTGTTCTAATGATATCTGAAAGCTGAAACAGTCTATATACTAACTGAATATATTAAAATAATCAATAAGAGAGACCTGAAATGATAAAGAAAGAGGGGTCTAACCTTATAGAGGACTGGGTGCAGCAGCTGTGGTCTGTGTATGACAAAAGGGAAGAGCGCGGATATGTTGGTCAGGACACAGGACAAGATGAGCGGGTCTTCGGTCTCGTAGTTGAGCAGAGCCTGTAGAAGCTCCACGCTCTGGTCAACGGGCAACTTCTGAATACAAGACAGATGGAGCACATTCACAAACTATTCATTACATACTGCTTTATTGGGTCAAGTCTTACAACAGTTACAAGACAGGAAGTACTTTGTGTCTATTGGTAATTATGAGTGAGAGAACAAAGAAGTGTAGTGACGTATCAGGTGCCACAGGGATCTATTCTAGGCCCACTGTGGTTTAATATTTGTCCTTTTCTAGAGCAGGTTGTTTGAGCATGAATTGTACTTTACAAATCCATTTGCTTTGCCCAAAACATTACATTTTGCTTACAAGTAAAACAAAAGTCTTACAAGTCTCAAAACTCTGGGCCTCAGAAAAAATTAAATGTTGTTTGTAGTTTGATGTGATTTTGTTAACAAGCTGCAAAAAAAAAACAAAAAAAAAACGTTCATTTAAAAATAATAATAATTTTAACCTCAGCCTCCAAATGTTTGAAGATTTGTCCAACCAAACACTCCATAAATATGGTCTCTGCATCCCACTGAATCACTGATGGCGACAGGATGGAGCACAGACCCTCTGAGGATGTTGCTGTTGACGAAAACATGTTTAAGGTAAGATTATGTGACCACAATGTAAATTATATAGTAAAGCAGACAAAACTTACTGCTAGCATCGCCAATATCTATAGGACTCGCAATCTGGAACTGCAACCACTCTGCAACGATATGGAACGCTTCTAGAGGAGCGATCCGACACGCCAGCCTCAACATGTCGCTCTGCTGGGCTCGGAAGACTAAAAGGCAAATGTTGGTTGAATTACAGTCATGTTGTAAAAGCCGTGCGCGTGCACAACGGTGAAGTCAAATTACCGATAGAAAATGAGTGAAAATCTTCATCGTTGTCAAAGTCCACGCTGGAGTACAAGCAACTAGGGTGGTCACTTCTAGATGGATACCCAGTCTGAAAAGAAAAAAGGGTGCCCATTTTGAAGGATAAACTTTTACAATTTTACACATTATGCATCGTTATTCTTTGTATCACGATTGGCAGATTATATAAGCATGCTCTTGAGCATCTTTGCTTTGACATTTCATGTTCTAGAACTTAAAATGTTGTTTCTCATCAGGGTACAGTGTTAGAACGTTATCTATTGGCAGCAGATAGACTGCAAACAAAAGCTAGTTTGGCCCAACATGCTAATGCAAGCAGAGTTTTAAACCCGATTTGACGGAGGAAATAAAGTGACTGCCGATGATTAATGGACTAACCCTAATAAGCATAAGAGACCTCTGGATTTCTACCTCTGACATTACAGTTCTGGGAAATTGTAAAGCAAGTGTTTTTGTGAGGCTGAGAATGAGCAGGGAAGAGGAGCTTGTAAACAAGATTAACCAAAAGTGTTAAAGACGCTAAATACAACTCCAGCTATGTTTTTGGTGAGGGAACAATGTCACGACATGGTTAAAAGTAAAAGAAACACATAATAATACATTTATGTTTAAGAGGTTGATGTTGAAAGTGAACGTACCTTAACTAAGTTGGTCATACACGTCTTCATGTATTTCTTGGCCATCTCCACAATCACTGGATCTTTGGACAGGGCTTCATGTCTGAACAGTGCCCCCCAAGTCGGGAGAGTGGACATTTTCAAAAACTGTTGGCACAAATTCATAGGTTTATTTGACATTATTACAAATACTGATGAATCCAAGAAAAGAAAAAGAAAAAAAACTGAACTCACGTGGCTGGTATGAGTGGTGAAGGCCATGAGGGCTTCAGTGTACTTGCAGAGATTTACAGGAATTGTAAACTCAGTATCAGAACCCTGTAGGGAAATGAAGTTTTACCATTAACCAAACACAAACGCCTCAATAACTAGTCAAACATACTTTAATGAGGGTCATATATAAAAAATAATAACAAAACCCAGCTAATAATCTGAGACTAAAATGAATTATTGATACTATCCATGGGTTTCAGAATGATGCAAAATTACAAGTCCTCAAATTGTTCCATAAAAAAGGAAGTTGAAACCCATGGATAGATTGTCATGATCTTGCTCAGTTGTATGAGAACATGATAATAAAAGAAGTTCAAAAAATATAAATATATATGATTATTATCTTAAAAAACAACATTTACTATTCAATTATGATAAAGATTAGGGTTGAAAGTATTGATTTAAAAAAAATATGAGATAGTACAACATTTGACTTTTCCTATACAGCTTGATCAGAACTAGTAATACAACCACGTGGTAACAAAATAAGTTCTATTATTTAGTGTTGAAAATCAGAAGGAAAAGTCAGTACTTGATACGACGACAAAAAAGTTACCATTAAAAGCGAATGTTTTATTTGATTTTGCAGTTTTGTTTGTTCAAATCAGTCACAACCCTGTAGCTAGTTTTTTTTATAGCATAATTACTAATGGATCATATGGAAACTTTTACACACATTTACTTGTGCAAAGAAACATAGCTCCTATCAATGCATGTGTAGTTTGATAGCAAATGTATAAAGACACTAAAAATCTTAAGCATTACTTGACTTACAGCTAAATAGCATAGCTGGTATCCCATAGCACAGAGCACTTGACAAAGCCTCTTCAGGAAGACATACCGCCGCTCCACAACTTCTATTGAGCTTCAGAAACAAAAGGATTGTGTCAATAAATTGGATAATACCGTATATTCTCACAAATACAAGTTGATTTCTTACTTGCCATCCAGTGATTCTTGGATAGCGAGTCCATCTGCTGACCTGTGAGGAGCAACAAGTTATTCTTGAGTATGAAAAGCATAAACACGATATAAAGGGTTATTAAAGAGTGGGACTGACTGAGCAGCAGAGAGGACCACGTCTATGGCTACATCCCCAAAGAGGAGCATGAATGGTCTCCTCTCCTCTGGTCTCCCCTGAAACACAACAAGCAACTGTTATTACCACATCACAACCAGCTAATTAGCATACAATCATTAAAATAAGCTATTCTGTGACCCTGCGCTTTGCTTTAATGGTCCAATGCAAGACCAGCCTGTGATTACACTGCAAAAGTTATCAGTTCAATTTCCTCCATGGAAGACAGCAAATTACAGGTCGTTTAACTAGTTTTTTCAACAATAAAACCCACTTAATTGAATAAATGCTAGACATCCAAGTTCAATGCCATGTTTGGAGTGGCCCTCCAGACTGGTTTGTTACAGCGAAGGTTCTGTTACTGTTGGAAAAGGACCTGGCTCACAGGTCTGCTACAGGAGCAGCATATATCACACAAAAATAATAGTTTTCTTAATAAATATAAAACCTTAATTGTATATGCATTGTATTTTTTAATCATCAATGTTCAATAATAGTTTGTGGTGCTGTGAGACGTGGCTAACATTTTCTATAGAATATTTTACAGCTCTGGTGCAGTGACCGTAACCAGTCTGTACCGTTAAAGAGGAGCTCAGACGAAACACTGTGCGGCAGGGCCACGGTGCTCCAGATTCTCTGTTGAATTGGAATTTTGGCCAGATGCCGGAGCTCACGACAAGCCTTGTTCTTATATTTATGATTAGTGTTAAGTGTGAGGTGTGAGGGTTACTGCGTGAGCATGTGGTCTCATGAGTACGCAGTAGAGACGGGCCCACCTTGCGGCTGATGGCGATGAGCAGGCACTCGGCCGCCTCCAGCTGCAGCTCAGGTTCACTCAGCAGCAGACACAACATCTCCAGGAGCTGGCAGTTGTTATTGGTGATGTGTGTCAGGGACACCCAGTCGATATACCCTGCCAGAGTGTTCAGCGTAGCCACGGCAACCCGGCAGTGAGCTCTGGCCTGCAAACCAAGTATTGTCAGGAAAAGGAAGTGTTTGGTCATGTGAAAGGTGAAACCCCAAGAGTTGTGCAAGAGGAACAAAGTTTCCTCCAGCAAACACATTTATATTAGGGCCAAAAGAATATCAATGACTGGATTCATCTCATTTAACGTGAGTAAATTACACAATAATCAGGGAAGAAAATAAGTATTGGCTCACCTTCTCTTCCATTCCAGGTACGGAGTTCTGAAAAAATAAAGAAATAGACAAAACACAAACACATTTAGAAAAGTCACAGCCAGCACGTCTGATTTGGGGGATGAAAGATTAATAGTGATTTAACTAGTGAATCATGCCGACAGAAAAACAAAAACTAGGACTGCAACAATAAAAATTTACTGATTGTCATTTATTTGTAAAAATGTATCGTGTGTCGTATTTTGATCATTGTATTCATCATCTATGATATAAAAATAATAATTTTAACTTAAATAACCGTTGTCTCTGCAGTCCAAACAAAAAGAGCATAATGTAATATGTCAAAAATATACACTCAAAGAGAAAAAACTAAACCAAATTTGACAAACTTGGAGCTAAACTAGAACATTTTCCCCACCTCTTGTCGATAGTCGTCCACGTGTATTTGCAGAATGGCCATCATGAAGCTGAAGATGGAGTCCATGTTTTGGGTGAGCGTCTGCTGGATGTCTCTGCGCCGCTGGGTGGGAAGGGTCTGGAAGGTGATCACGTCCTCGGCCAAACGCAACAAGATCAGCATGACCAGTTCTGTTTGGGCCTCCTGGAAAAACACCAACAAATGGACCTTTATCGTCTGTAATCAGTTCTATGCCGGGAATGTTCCACTGTATAACATTAAACATATATAACATTCATTCAAATACAGGTGCTTTATTTTTGCTTAAAAATATCTTGAGAAACAATCGTTTTTCATTTAAACAGATATAGTACTTACTTTAGCACAAATTCTATTTTTTGGGAAGCTCAAATGCAATTTAGAGAATATAAATTGTATTTTTGTATAAAAAAAGCAAATTAAATGACATTTCTACCCAGGCAATTCAAAAATCGTTGCTTATTTGTTGTTGGGTTAGACTTAAAATCCTTAGCACTTAGCTCCGGTATCGGTTCATTTTTAAAAATGGTCTGCTTCACTTTGCTTCCTGAAGTATGACACCCCAAAGATGAGTCATATGCAAACAACTTCCCCACTAACGCTTATATTTGCCTGATGGTTATTACATAATTATATTGAAATAACAAAACAAACAGTGCATTTCCTTGTATATATACACAACACTGACTGACCCCTTGGTTGGTCAGTGCTTCCATCTCTTTCAGCATATCGGGCCAATGCTGAGGCCATTCCCTCTTGATCATCTCCACGGTGATTCGGGACAGAACATCTTTGATATGACTCTCCTCCTCCATCACGGAGTGGGTGCCCTGAAGACGGCAAGGCAAGAATAAAGTCTAAAGAATAAAGTCTAAAGAATAAAGTCTGGCAGTAATCTAACACTCGGATACCAGCCGCCATAAAACACCAAAGAAGAAGAAGAAAGTTAGTGTTGGGGGGGAAATATGCGTCGCCTGAACGAGTCCTGGAGGCTGAAGTTCATTTACCATCAGTACAGGATCTGGAGACTATATATTTGAGTTTGGTGACAACAATTTATCATATATTTGTGAGTAGTCAAGTAATAAAATAATTGACAATTTAAAATGATCGTTATCTGGAGTATACTTTATTACTGTCAATAATGCCATTTGCAGCCAAGACAGGTTTTAATCATGAAGATGACAGTTATGAAACCAAAACAAGGTCTAGAATAACATGTATTTTTGTTCAACTTATATATCAGACTTTTAGAAACCAAGCCACATTTATTGTTTGTCTAGTTCACAAGACAATTTATGGACAATTCCCCAAATGTATTATTCGTTAAATAACAGGTTTTCTCTGCTGGAAAAATGACATATTGTTGACACATGTTATATATTGCTATAAATTTACAATCTTTAAAATTTCACACATAT